>NC_036863.1:2794236-2935604 GCF_002910315.2 Salvelinus sp. IW2-2015
ATAGAGACATAGACCAATAAAGATACAAGGTTAACTCAGATAGTAGATGTACCTATTTATCAGTCTTATTACTTGGGGATAGAAGCTGTTCAAGAGCCTGTTGGTGCCAGACTTTATGCCCTGGTACCGCTTGCCATGCGGCAGTAGAGAGAATAGTCTATGTCTTGGGTGGTTGGAGTCTTCAACAATTTTCCGGGCCTTCCTACCACACCGCCTGCAATCCATGATATATGTCATGGATGGCAGGGAGCTCAGCCCCAGTGATGAACTGGGATGTCCGCACCACCCTCTGTAGCGCCATGTGATCGAGGGCAGTGCTATAGCCATACCAGGCAGTGATGCAGCCAGTCAAGATGCTCTCAGTGGTACAGCTGTATAACTTGTTGATGATTTGAGGGCCCATGACAAACTTTTTCAACCTCCTGAGGGGGAAGAGGTGCTGTCGTGCCTTCTTCACGATTGTGCATGTGTGTTTGGACCATTTTAAGTCTTTACTGATTTGGACACTGAGGAACTTGAAGCTCTTGACCTGATCCACTGCAGCCCCGTTGATGTGGATGGGGGCGTGCTCACCCCATGGTTTCCTGTGGTTCACGATCAGCTCCTTCATCTTACTGACACCGAGGGAGAGGTTGTTGTTCTGGCACCACACTACAAGGTCACTGACCTCCACCTTGTAGGCTGACTCATCGTCGTCGGTGATCAGGCGTACCAACATCTTTAGCAAACTTGATGATGGTGTTGGAGCAATGCGTGGCCACGCAGTCGTGGGTGAACAGGGAGTACAGGAGGGGACTAAGCACATACCCCTGAGGGGCCCCTGTGTTGAGGGTCAGCGTGGCGGAGGTGATGTTGCCTACCCTCACCACCTGGGGTCGGACTGTCAGGAAGTCCAGGATCTAGTTGGAGAGGGAGGTGTTCAAACCAAGACTCCTAAGCTTGGTGACAAGCTTGGAGGGGACAATGGTGTTGAACACTGAGCTGTAGTCAATGAACAGCATTCTCACATAGGTATTCCTCTTATCTGGGTGGGTGAGGGCAGTGTGGACTGCAATTGAGATTGCATCATCTATGGATCTGTTAGGGCGGTATACACATTGGAGTGGGTCTAGGGTTTCTGTAGTTAATGTGTGCCAAAACCTCTCAAAGTAGGGATGCAACGATATGACATTTTTTGCCGATACCGATATCCGATATTTCCCTTGCCAAAAAACACGATACTGGCCTCCCGAGTGGTGCAGTGGTCTAAGGCACTGCATCGCAGTGCTAGCTGTGCCACTAGAGAACCTGGTTCGAGTCCAGGCTCTGTCGCAGCCGGCCGCGACCGGGAGACCCATGGGGCGGCACACAATTGGCCCAGCGTCATCCTGGTTACATTTACATTTACATTTAAGTCATTTAGCAGACGCTCTTATCCAGAGCGACTTACAAATTGGTGCAATTCACCTTATGATATCCAGTGGAACAACCACTTTACAATAGTGCATCTAACTCTTTTAAGGGGGGGGGGGGGGGGGGGGGGGGGGGGGGGGGGGGGGGGGGGGGCGGGGGGGCGGGGGGGGGGGGGGGGGGGGGGGGCTTAGAAAAGGATTACTTTATCCTATCCTAGGTATTCCTTCCTCATAATGCTCATATTCCTGGTTAAGGGAGGGTTTGGCCGGCAGGGATGTTCCTGTCCTATCGCGCACTAGCGACTCCTGTGGCGGGCAGGGCGCAATGCACGCTGACACGGTCGCCAAGTGTACGGTGCTTCCTCCGACACATTGGTGCGCCTGGCTTCCGGGTTAAGCGGGCGTTGTGTCAAGAAGCAGTGCGGCTTGGCTGGGTTGTGTTTCAGAGGACGAACGGCTCTCGACCGTCGCCTCCCCCAAGTCTGTACGGGAGTTGCAGCGATGGGACATGACTGTAACTACCAATTGGATACCACGAAATTGGGGAGAAAAAGGGGTAAAAATTATAATAATAAAAAATATAATAACACATTTAAATACCTGATCCCGATAACCGATATTACACATTTTAGCGGCCTTTTAAGTACAGTCTAGTACAGTTAAATAGTTGAAACACACAAACACACACACTGACCAAAAAGTTATTTTGTTGGCATTTATGTATGTCCCCATTACCAGTAAAACATAATCAAAACCTATTTCTTTCACTTACTTGCTGTTTTGTTCATTTGTTCAGTCGTTTCTTTCTCAGCCAGGATTTCATCATACATGTCAAGCAGTGAAGTTTCAGCTCTGTCTGTCCGTGGCCTCTCTTCCTCGGTGCYCACTGTCACTGTGTCCATTTTAATCTTGTTTAGCTGTGTKTAAKATTTCACGTAAACCCTGTTTCTTGTCTGCATCGAAGTAGCTGTACTTAGCATCGAGCATGGTGGCGACACAGTAAAGAGGCTCAGAGAGAATGCCACCGAATCGCTTGTTCACAGCCTCAAATCCTTTTGTAAGTTTTAACCCCACGGTCTGTGTGGGCAGTTGTGTTGAGCAGGCGTTTCAATGCCATMACAGAGGGTATCACGTCTGCTGCAGACGCTGTTGATGAGTTTTATTCTTGAGTCAGTTGTTCGAATGGAGCTAGGAGTGTGTTCATGTTTTCAATGAGAGTCCACTGGTTTGTACTGATTGTTGCAGGTAACTCATTGTCGGCCAAGCACTCGTTTTTGTTCCAGCAGGCTCTCCATCATGGAAAAAGTACTGTTCCATCTGGTGGAAATGCCTTGCTTAAGCCTTTTCGTTTTCACTCCAAGCTGCTCCTGTATTGCTTGCACGCAGGGCTCTATGCTAGCTGTGAGCGTTTAAAATGACCCACTATCTTCCTACCTGTTGCCACTGTGTCAGATATGCTGCGTTGGGCCAAAACACCTTCGTTCACAGCCAGTTGCAGCGTGCGTGCCATGCATGGCAAACTGGCGACTCCGCAGTCTTCCAAAGCTTTTGTCACGTTACGTGCATTATCACGTAGCACGTGTACTTTGTTCTTGGGGATTTTCCAAGTTTCAAACATGTTCTCAAATGCCATTAAAATGGCAGGAGTGGTATGAGAACCAGCACATTCTTGAGCATGCAATACGGCTTTCCTCAGTACGAAATCCTTGTCGACCCACTGTGCTGTCAGACTCATAATGCTCATGGGGCTGACGTCGCTGGCCCAAATGTCAGTCATGAAGCTAATAGCAGTGACACCCATAGCAAGTTGCTCATGGATGTGCGTTTCAACAATACTGTGTAACTCCGGTAGGGCAACATCTAAAAAATAGCGACTACTTGGTAATGTGTAACGGGGCTCGAGGCGCTCGACCAGTCAGCAAAAGCAAGAGAACGGTTGATTGTCACGGTTGATTGTCAAGGGCAATGAATTCAATTATCTTGGCGTTAACAGATTTTGAGTTGTCTCGCTGAAATGTTCTTACTCTTTCAAAATGACTGCTCGACTTGAACTTGTTAAGTTGTTGGAAGCYTGCGCTTAGTTTTTTTCTGCTTTTGTTCTAAGTAGTTGCTGAAAGTCTGGGGCTGATGCACTTTCAAATGAGTCATTAGGTTTGTGGTACTGAAAGATTTCACTTTCTCCCCTCCTCGGGAAATAAAAGCTGCACAAACGTTCCGTATGTTATCTTCCGTTGATACTTCAAAATAGATCCACACAGCAGACATTTTAGGAATGCTGTGTTGCACGTGTAGTGCTGTATTTTTCGTGGCGTCATTACATCACCTACCTACATTATACAGGTATGCACGTCAGCTTTGACATTGGTTTTGCACATCGGCGTTAAACTATACATAGAGCCGATGCCGATGTTGGCATTTTTAGCTAATATGGGCAGATTCTGATATGCTTACCGATATATTGTGCATCCCTATCTCAAAGCACTTCATGATTACAGAAGTGAGTGCTACAGGTTGGTAGTCAATGTGGCATGAAGCCTTAGAGTTCTTGAGGACAGGAATGATGGTGGACATCTTAAAACATGTGGAGATTACAGACTGGGACAAGGAGAGGTTGAAAATTACTGTGAATATGCCAGCCAGCTGTTCTGCGCATGATCTGAGAACGCGCCCTGGAATATCGTTGGGCCCCGCGGCCTTGTGGGTGTTGACCTGATTAATGACCTTTCTCARGTRGACCTCGGAGAGCGAGATCARCCAATCCTCAGGACCGCTGACGGCCCTGACACCCAGCACAATGTTGTCGTTGTCAAAGCGTGCATAAAATGCATAGAGTTTGTCTGGTAGACAATTTCCTGGACAAAATGTTTCACTGTAATAGTGAAGGTGTAAACTTAGCAGTAGAAAACCTAAACAGTATATTTGACCTCTCAGCTTCGCTATCAAATCTAAAAAATGTCAAGCAGACCTCAGAAAATGAACAACAATGACAAATGGTTTGATGAAGAATGCAAATACCTAAGAAAGAAATTGAGAAACCTATCCAACCAAAAACATAGAGACCCAGAAAACCTGAGTCTACGCCTTCACAATGGTGAAACAATACAGAAATACACTACGGAAAAAGGAACAGCACGTCAGAAATCAACGCAATGTAATTGAAGAATCCATAGACTCTAAAGCCACTTCTGGAAAAATTGGAAAACAATAAACAAACAACACAAAGAGGTATGTGACGACCCTCCCACTTTGTCTGCCGTATTCGCTCTCTTTGCTCTTGTTTCCTTATTAGGATGCCGGTGGGCGGAGCCGGGAGGGTCGTCAGCGACATGGGAGACACCTGGGCCCGGGTGTGTCCCAGGATAAATAGACCTCTTCCACATTCATTGGGAGACTCTCTCCACGCAGACATACTATTGTTTATTTGTATATAGGTTACCTTAGTTAATAAATATATTTTGTTATTCCTTATCTCCACGTTGTCTCCCTTTTTGTTACGGGCTTCGAGCCGGTTCGTGACAGTTATCTATCCAAAACGGAGATGTATGGATAAACCACTTRTCCAATCTTTTTGGCTCTATAACAAAGAACAAACAGCAAAAACATATACGTACATGATCAAATACACATTTTAGGACCAACTATTAAAGACTGCAAGAACCCACTGGATTCTCCAATTACATTGAATGAACTACTGGACAAAATACAAAACCCTCCAACCCAAAAAGGCCTGTGGGGTTGATGGTATCCTAAAAGAAAGGCAAGTCAAGAAGGGCCTTCTATGCCATCAAAAGGAATATAAAATTTGACATAACAATTAAGATCTTGCTTAAAAATACTTGAATCAGTTACAGAACCCATTGCCCTTGATGGTTATGAGGTCTGGGGTCCGCTCACCAACCAAGAATTCACAAATGGGACCAACTGTCACGTTGGTAACAATGATTCGGGAGACAGGGGCAGGAATGCGTAATAGTTTTTTTTATTGTACCCAATTTACGGCGTGCTGCGTAAAGGCACAGGGACGAAGACCAAACAAACACTATACAAAAAACACAGGGTTGAAACCCAAACAAAAGAGCGAGGAGTACCTCGAATAATTAACACACGCACACAATGATTAACACACGGYACGAGACCAGTAATTATATGTGCAATCCACAATGGCATGAAAGCCAAAACACACAGCACAGGTACTCACACGCACCAACGGACATTGTAACAATAATGGACAGCGCCAGGATGAACAAAGGACACACTATACAAATACTAATCCGTGGGAATAGGGGACAGGTGTGCGTAATGAAAGTTCCGGAAGGATCCGTGACACCAACACCAAATTGAGACTCTGCATGCAGAATTCTGCAAAAATATCCTCTGTGTACAACGTAAAACACCAAATAATGCATGCAGAGCAGAATTAGGCCGATACCCGCTAATTATCAAAATCCAGAAAAAATCTGTTAAATTCTACAACCACCTAAAAGGAAGCGATTCCCAAACCATCCATAACAAAGCCATCACCTTCAGATAAAGTAACCMGGAGAAGAGCCCCCTAAGCAACACAATTAGAGATAACCAAATCATGAGAAAAGAAAAAGATAATRACTTGACACATTGGAAAGAATTTACAAAAAAACATAGCAAACTAGAATGCTATTTGGCKCTAAACAGAGAGTGCACAGTGMCAGAATACCTGACCACAGTGACTGACCCAAAACTAAGGAAATCTTTGACTATGTACAGACTCAGTGAGCATAGCCTTGCTATTGAGAAAGGTTGACGAAGGCAGAACTGGCTCTCAAGAGAAGACAGGCTATGTGCGCACTGCCCACAGAATTAGGTGGAAACTGAGCTGCACTTCCTAATCTCCTGCCCAATGTATGACCATAGAGACACATATTTCCCTTAGACTACACAGAAAACAAATCCAATTTTGATAAACTCCCATATCTATTGGCTGAAATACCACAGTGTGCAATCATAGCAGCAAGATTTGTGACCTGTTGCCACAAGAAAAGGGCAACTAGTGAGGAACAAACACCATTGTAAATAGAACCTATATTTATGTTTATTTATTTAACCTTTTGTTTATTAACTATTTAAAATCACTTTTGTTTATCTATTTCACTTGTTTTGGCAATATAAACATGTTTCCCTTGCCCTTAAAATTGAATTGGAATAATTGGGCAGATCATGGCTGGGTCTTTCTTTGTAATCCGTAATGGACTGTAGCCCCTGCCACATGCGGCGGGCGATGGAGCCTGTGTTATATGATTCCACCTTATTCCTATGGTTGGCCTTTTGCTCGTTTGATGACTGCTGAGGTCGTAGCGGGACTTCTTGTACTTATTCCTGTCCTCAGCCATAGCCTCAGGGTTGTCTACAATAGCTCTGTGTACGGTAGCCCTGTCTTTTAGTTCAGTGTCAAACTCAATGTTAATCCAGGGCTTTTGATTGGGGAAGCAGCCAACCCTCACCGAGGAGACAACGTCGCCGATACATTTTCTAATGAAGCGGTTTATATATTCTTATTCATTCCTTTACTTCCATTTGTGTGTATCAGGTAGTTGTTGTCGAATTGTTAGATTACTTGTTAAATAATGCTGCACTGTCCGAACTAGAAGCACAAGCATTTCGCTACACTCGCAATAACATCTGCTAACCATGTGTATGTGACCAATAAAATTTGATTTGATTTGAGTTTCTTCTTGTAAACACTCTTACTGACACTGTTGGCTGCTTCGCGTGATGTATTGTTGTCTCTACCTTTTTGCCCACGCTGTTGTCTATGCCCAATAATTTTTGTACCATGTTTGTGCTGCTACCATGTTGTGCTGCTGCCATGTTGTGTTGCTACTGTGTTGTTGTCATGTTGTGTTGCTAACATGCTGTGTTGTTGTCTTAGGTCTCTCTTTATGTAGTGTTGTGGTGTCTCTCTTGTCGTGATGTGTGTTTTGTCCTACTTTTTTTTATTTGATCTCAGCCCCAGTCCCCGCAGGAGGCCTTTTGCCTCTTGGCAGGCCCTCATGTCCTGTCCCTATGCAGCCAGAGCAGAGCAGGCGACACTACCTATAGCTGGCAACTCTCACCAGATTGATGAGCCACACTCTGTATTATTCAATAGCTGTAATAATGTCGAATTCAATAATCAGACACTTTTAATATATAACAAACATGGATACATGTTAATGAGACATATTATTTCAATAAACAAATTCCAACAATTGTATAATTACAAAATATTATTTACAGTAGGCTAGTTTCGACATAGGCCTAGTGAGGTGACATAAGCTTAGTGAGATGACATAGGCCTAGTGAGGTGACATAAGCTTAGTGAGATGACATAGGCCTAGTGAGATGACATAAGCTTAGTGAGATGACATAGGCCTAGTGAGGTGACATAAGCTTAGTGAGATGACATAGGCCTAGTGAGGTTGGCCTTATGTCAAACCTACACATCACGTCAATATTTCAATAGTTTAAAGTAAAAGCAGGAACCTTGTATTACCATATATACTGAGTATACTAAACATACTGTATATACTGAGTATACTAAACATATATACTGAGTATACTAAACATATATACTGAGTATACTAAACATATATACTGAGTATACTAAATATATATACTGAGTATTCTAAACATATATACTGAGTATACTAAACATTAAGAGCAGCTGTTCTTTCCATGACACAGACTGGTGAATACAGGTGAAAGCTATGATCCCTTATTGATGTCACTTGTTAAATCCACTTCAAATCAGTGTAGATGAAGGGGAGGAGATGGGTTAAAGGATTTTRAATCCTTGAAACAATTGAGACATGGATTGTGTATGTGTGCCATTCAGAGGGTGAATGGGCAAGACAAAAGATTTAAGTGCCTTTGAACAGGGGTATGGTAGTAGGTGCCAGACGCACCAGTTTGTGTCAAGAACTMCAACGCTGCTGGGTTTTTCACWCTCAAAAGTTTCCTGTGTGTATTTTTATTGTTTAACCTTTATTTAACTAGGCAAGTCAGTTAGGAACAAATTCTTATTTACAATGACGGCCTACCCCGGCCAAACCCGGACAATGCTGGGCCAATTTTGCGCCGCCCTATGGGACTCCAAATCACGGCCGATTGTGATACAGCCTGGAACCGAACCAGGGTCGGTAGTGACACCTCTAGCACTGAGTTGAAATGTCTTAGACCGCTGTGCTACTCGGGAACCCCTGGTCCACCACAACCCAAAGGAAATCCAGCCAACTTGACACAACTGTGGGAAGCATTGGAGTCAACATGGACCAGCATCCCTGTGGAACACTTTTGACACKTTGTAGAGTCKATGTCCAAATGAATTGAGGTGGTTCAACTCAATATTAGGAAGGTGTTTCTAATGTTTGGTATAGTCAGTGTATTGTTGCCTAATGAATTGACTCTTATGAAGCCTTACTTATTAACGTTGTTTTGGTTGTCATGGTCAGATGACCTGTCCTTGACCACCATGTTGGACTGAGGAAATGGCACATGCTTGTCTCTGGTCTTTTTGAACAGCATCCAGTGTTGCAGGCAGTTTATTGCCACCATAGTAGAGGTGCTACTCTGTTCAGCTTTGGCTGAGGGACAAAGGTTCTATGTTCTGTCTTGAAAGTTTCTACACCTTACACAAGCTGCTGCAGATACATTAATTCTGTAAATATAGGTCCTACAAATTAAACCTAGCCAATTCCACAGCGGTATCTCCCGATTTCACACGGTTTGAAATTTCAATCTGACTATGGCTGTTTCGTCTAGAAAAAGAAACGGCAGAGAGCAGGGTGTTATGCTCTGTTGGTCCCAGTCAACCTCCAGCCTCTTCTCTATAAATACATGTACGATGGCTCCCGAACTGACCTAACCTGCTGCTGGTTGCCCAGTACCCACAGAAAAGCGCGCGCACATGCAATAACATAACATGACAGGTCCGTTGCCTACCTTCAGTGTGACAGCTGGAGGAGAGGATGGTGCTCGAGGGTCTGAAGAGGTAAGGTAGGTACCGGGAGAAGCATTTCATCTTTTTGGTTGTTGTTGGCTGCGCATCACTATCAAGTCCACATCGTAGGCTACTCTACACCGACTGCATTGACAAAGCGGAAAGAAACTAAGCGCTGGAGAGAGGTTATGGTCTTCGGCATGACTTTTTATCGCCTTATATAAACGGGAATCCTTCCTTCAGTGCTAACCTAGCAGGAAGAGAGGATAGGTCTACGCGCGCTATCGCCTTATATAAACGGGAATCCTTCCTTCAGTGCTAACCTAGCAGGAAGAGAGGACAGGTCTCCGCGCGCTATGCTACTCTCATAAACCATGCTTCTTCCCCCTAGTCGCCAGCAGGACACGAGAATGTTATTTTTTGCTGGAGTCGGCTGCTATGGAGGTAGGGGCAGACTGGGACGAGAATCCTGCCCTGGCATTTTATCCACACCAGCCCACTTCACCGTACCAGTGAAAGGCAATACATGGTACTCATCCTCTTTTTTAACCAGCTCATGTTTAAAACAAATGCAATATGTACAAACACAAAAACACCACTGTTTAGGGCAACAGGTAGCTTAGTGGTTAAAAGTGTTGGGCCAGTAACCAAAAGTTGTCTGGTTTGTATCCCCGAGCTGACTAGATGAAAAATCTGCCGGTGTGCCCTTGAGCAAGGCACTTAAACCTAATCTGTTAAATGACTAAAATGGAAACTCTCCTCCGTGTCACTGCTCTAGCCATTTGGTTTGCCTCCCTGTGGCYCTGTCTGTCTGTCTCAGCATCTTCTCTGCTGTCACTCTGTGCTTCTTCTTGTTCTCTATCTGTCTGTCTGCTTAATTCTAATACATTATAAACGGCAAGCTAACGACTTCGGATATATGTTGCAAATTAGTACCTGTCATGTGTGTTCCCCTAAATCAACACCTACCCTAAGTGTTCATTACTATTACAGGGCTCCAGACTAACACGTTCCCTTGAATCATCACCTACCCTAAGTGTTCATTACTATTACAGGGCTCCAGACTAACATGTTCCCTTGAATCATCACCTACCCTCAGTTTTCTACATACAGGGCTCCAGACTAACATGTTCCCTTGAATCATCACCACCCTAAGTGTTCTATACTATTACAGGGCTCCAGACTAACAGTTCCCTGAATCATCACAACCCTAAGTGTTCATTACTATTACAGGGATGCAGACTAACATGTTCACTGCATCATCACCTACCCTAAGTGTTCATTACTATTACAGGGCTCCAGACTAATATGTTCCCCTGAATCATCACCTACCCTAAGTGTTTTTGTTGTGTTTTTTGTTGTGTTAATTTAACCTTTATTTAACTAGGCAAGTCGGTAAGAACTAATTCTTATTTACAATGATGGCCTAGGAACAGTGGGTTAACTGCCTTGTTCAGGCAGGACAACAGATTTTTACCTTGTCAGCTCAGGAATTCGATCTAGAAACCTTTCGATTACTGGCCCAACACTCTAACCAATAGGCTACCTGCCTCCACTCATTACTATTACAGGGCTCCAGACCAACATGTTCCCTGAATCATCACCTACCTTAAGTGTTAATTACGGGTTTGTGGCTGTCTAGCTACCATGACAAAGACCAAAGCCGGCGGAAGTCCGTTGAGGACAGTGGTGTATCTCTATCACACATGAAAGGATCTTTTAAACAAACAAAAAGAGACCTACAAGCAGTTGTTACAACAACAAGAAAATAGCTTCAAGTGTTTTGTCCAAATACTGGTGGATTCTACTAATAAAAGAATGGACGACCTGACCAGAGAGGTCCAGGACCTGAAGAACAGTTTGTAGTTCTCCCAGGGTCAGCACGATGAGTTGAAACAGGAGAACGGCAAGATGACAGCAATCTGTAAGTCATTGAGAGAGGACATCAGTTCTGTGTGTGAATTCATGATAACAATGAGGGACAATCAAGGCYGAACAACATGGTTGTGGACGGAATTGCAGAATCTTGAGAGCACCTGGACGGAGTCTGAGGACAAAGTGAGGGAATTGATCTCTGAGAAATTGAAGATGGACCACAGGAAGATTGAGGTGGAGTGTGCCCACAGGACTGGAAAACCCACCACCGGCCCAGGTGATAGACCCAGGCCAATAGTGGTCAAGTTCCTGACGTTCAAGGACAAGGTAGCTGTTCTGGAAAGAGACAAGAACTTGAGAGTATATTTAACGTATATCTTCCTCAACGAGGACTATCCTGAAGCTGTGTGCCAGAAGAGGAAAGTGTCACACACTGATCTGTTTCACCTGTCCTTGTGATTGTCTCCACCCCTCTCCAAGTGTCGCCCATCTTCCCCATTATTCCCTGTGTATTTATACRGGTGTTCTCTGTTTGTCTGTTGCCAGTTCGTCTTGTTTCTCAAGTCAAAAGCTCCTGCTTTTCCCCAGTCTCTCTTTTCACGTCCTGCTGGTTTTGACCCTTGCCTGTCCTGACCCTGAGCCCGCCCGCTTGACCACTCTGCCTGCCCCTGACCCTGCCTGCTGTCCTGTATCTTTGCCCCTGTTGCTGTAATAAACATTGTTACTTCATGATCTTATGGAGGGGGTCCAAACGTTGGCTGAAAGCCATGATCGGGCATTGAACAGTTTGCTGGAGCAATTCTGCGGGTTGTCTGGGAGGTAGCCTACCAGGGTGGTGGCACCAGAGCCCCTCAGTAATCCAGCTGCTAACAGCACCATCTCATCAGCCACTCCACCTTCTCGGGAACCCCGTAACGATTCAATGGAGAGTCGAGCACCTGTCGGGCGTTTATAGCTCAGTGTGCCCTCATTTTCAAGCTTCAGCCCTTCTCCTTCCCCTCGGATCGCTCCAAGATAGCCTATCTCATCACACTGATGTCCTGTATGGGAACAGCAGCCGGCCATATTCGTTAGTCTGGAGGGGTTCATGGGAGAGGTGAAGAAGGTTTTTTTACGCCCTGTTCTCCGGGAGAGAAGCTGCCCGGGAGCTAATCCAGCTTCGGCAGGACTCCTGCAGTGTTGCAGACTATGCAGTGGATTTATGCACGTTGGCAGCAGAGAGTGCTTGGAATCAGGAAGCACTGTTCGATATGTTCCTGCACGGCGTCTCGGAGGAGGTCAAGGACGAGCTTCCTGCTCGGGAGTTACCTACGGATCTCGATTGCCTCATCGCTTTGACCATTCGAATCGATGGGCGACTACGGGAACGACGGCGGGAGAGGAAATTCGACTTTGCACGCGCGTCCAGGGATTCCACCTTGCCTCCGAGTCATCCCGGAAATCCCCAACGATCCCATTGCTGAGAGAACCTGAGGCCTCCCGACCTTCCCCAAGAGTCGCCGGAAACGGCTGAGTCTCCGCTTCCCAAGCCTATAAAACTAGGTCGAGCTGGGCTATCGCCAGCGGAATGGCAATACAGGATCAACACGAAGAGTTGTCTGTATTGCGGGACTCTTGGTCATTTTAACCTTTCTGGGATAGGGAGCAGTATTTTCACCACCGGATGAAAATCATGCCCAAAGTAAACTGCCTGCTACTCAGGCCCAGAAGCTAGGATATGCATATTATTAGCAGATTTGGATAGAAAACACTCTGAAGTTTCTAAAACTGTTTGAATAATGTCTGTGACTATAACAGAACTGATTTGGCCCGAGCACAATCCATCCAGGGATCTGTTTTCCATTAGGTTTCTATGGCAAGCCCGTTTTAATAGAAATATGCTTGCAGTTCCTATGGCTTTCACTAGATGTCAACAGTCTTTAGAAATTGGTTGATGTTTTTCCTTTGAGTAATGAAGAAGGAGTAATGACTCCTTTCTGGGAGTCGAGCCAATTGGACTCTTTTGTTTGGGACGCGCGAACTGGCGCTCGCTCCACTTTCATTTTATCCGCTATTGAACACAGTTTATCCCATCTTAAATTTTATCGATTATTTACGTTTTAAAATACCTAAAGTTGGATTACGAAAGTTGTTTGAAATGTTTGGACCAAGATTACAGGTAATTTATTAGATAATTTGTAGTCATGTTGGGCGAGTTGGAACCGGTGTTTTTCTGAATCAAACGAGCCAAATAAATAGACATTTTGGGGATATAACGATGGAATTAATCAAACAAAAGTACAATTTGTGATGTTTATGGGACATTTTGGAGTGCCAACAAAAGAAGATCTTAAAAGGTAAGGCATAAATTATATCGTTATTTCTTTTGTGTCGCACCTGGCGGGTTGAAATATGATTGTCATGTGTTTGTTTGATGGGGTGCTGTCCTCAGATAATAGCATGGTTTGCTTTCGCTGTAAAGCCTTTTTGAAATCTGACACAGTGGCTGGATTAACAAGAAGTTAAGCTTTATTTTGGTGTATTGCACTTGTGATTGTATGAAAGTTAAATATTTCTAATAATTTAATTTGAATTTGGCGCTCTGCCATTTCACCAGATGTTGTCAAATCGATCCCGTTAACGGGATTTGATCCCACTCACACATTGTAAACTTAGACCGCTCTCTTCCTTTGAAGTCAATGTTCTCCACGAGTATGATATTTTCTTATAAGCTCTCAGCAAGCCTTTTTATTATGTACATATACAATTGTATTTTTAAGTGTATCTGAATGCTTTGGAATGTAGACTGCCTATATATGAGTGGGACATATTGAGAATTTTCCTGCTTCCCTTGCCAGTCTAAATCTATCCGGGTCTTCATTGACTCTGGGGCCAATGAGAGTTTTTTGGGACGTTACCCTGGCTTCCAAGCTGAACAACCCCACTCAGCCCCTCTCCACTCCCATGGATGTTAGAGCGCTGGACGGGCACTCTATAGGCTGGGTCACTCATATTACCACACCCATCAACCTACGGGTATCAGGGAATCACAGCGAGACTATTCAATTCCTGCTCATCAAGTCTCCTAAGATTCCTGTGGTATTTGGATTATCCTGGCTCCAGCGACATAATTCCCTCATCAACTGGTCTACTGGTGCCATCATGGGCTGGAGACCGTTCTGCCACACCCAGTGTCTGAAATCAGCGCAACCTGCCCCGGGACGTCTTCCTGGGGGCTCGGAGGGTGCCCCGCACCTCTCCACCATTCCCGCAGAGTACCAGTACCTTCGGAAGGTGTTCAACAAGGCCCGGGCCACTTCGCTTCCGCTGCACCGACCATATGACTGCGGGATTGACCTTCTCCCTAGCACCACTCCGCCCCGGGGACGACAGTACTCGCTGTCAGGACAGGAGACCAAGGCATGGACACCTACATTGGGGACTCCCTAGCTGCAGGATTTATACGTACTTCATCCTCTCCCGCCGGTGCACAGTTCTTCTTTGTGGAGAAGAAGGACAAGACCCTGCACCCGTGCATTGATTACTGGGGACTAAATGACATAATGGTGAAGAACCGCTACCCACTACCACTCATCTCCTCGGCCTTCGAGCCGCTCCAGGGAGCCGCCGTGTTTTCCAAGCTGGATCTACGGAACGCCTACCACCTGGTGTGGATAGGAGAGGGGGACGAGTGGAAGACTGCCTTCAACACGGCCAGCGGCCACTACGATACTAATACTTATTTTCCACCATAATTTGCAAATAAATTCATTAAAAATCCTACAATGAGATTTTCTGGATTTTTTTTTCTCATTTTGTCTGTCATAGTTGAAGTGTTACCTATGATGAAAATTACAGGCCTCTCATCTTTTTAAGTGGGAGAACTTGCACAAATGGTGGCTGACTAAATACTTTTTTGCCCCACTGTATACACAGGATGGATCATACATTGATTACTAATTATGTCACAAAAGAAAACGTCCCTAGCAGACGAAACCGATATGACGGCTGGTTACACAAAGAAAGGGGGTTGGGTTTGAATGAAAGAGCGGGAAGACTGAGGAACAAAAGGATTGGGTCTCTATTGGACCTTGTGAAGCTATGCTATAGTAAATACAGAATCTTATGCATTCTAAATAACCGCCCATTCGGAAAAGGAAAATGCAATAAATATATTTACTCTGAGCTGCGCATCGATAGATTAGTCAAAGATGGAAGCCTGGGTTGCCCAGCAGAGATCTACCTTGTCCTTTGAAGAATATGTGTAGTCGTAGAATGGATACATTGTAGTACCTTCGTCGTGTGGTAGAACGGATACGTTGTAGTACCCTGCCATTCTGAAGAGATTTTCCGTCCTTTCCTAGGCCTCGCACGTTTACAGCTGCTGCTGATAACTCGACGTCTACGATGTATCACTTCTTTAGTGAATAAGAGTTCAAAGTTCACACCAAGTTGCCATACTATAAGCTCTTGCTATATTCTGGCTGGTATAGTCGAAATTCATCCAGCGTGGCGATCGTCACCTCCACTTTGAAATCTGCCCTTTTAAACGTATGGACATCAGTCCTCACGTCATCGGGAACACAATGTTAATTTCGTTAGGTTGTAGTCGTTCAACCATTTGCAACCAGAGCTCACGCGGAGATTGGCATAGTCCGCCGTGAATTGGGTCACGGGGGCTCTTATAGAAATGTAGAAAAGGGGTTGGTTCATCATTTCTAACCAATGCCTATTCACGTGGGCGTGGCCACTGTTGGAGCAAATTTTACTTATGAAAACAATTCTCTCATTTTAAAAACTAAAAATACATTTAATCTTTTCACAAGTAGTTTCATATTTAAACATTTAAATTGCACAACAATTCCATGTGAATCTGATAACTAGAATGTGTAGATTTTCCAAGATTATGGGCGGAAAGACTAATTCAACTCCATCTTTCATCGAATCAGGTGGCTTATTCATCACAAAACCATTTGATGTTGCCAATTATTTTAATGATTATTTCATTGGCAAAGTGGGCAAAGTTAGGCAGAAAATGCCAACAATGAAAAGTGAGCAATTATAATCAATTGTATTCATGCATAAAAAAACACCTACTGAAAGGAAAGCAGTGCAAGTTGGAATTTTGTAAAGTTAGTGTAGGAGAGGTGGGAAAATGATTGATATCGATCAATAATGACAAGCCTCCTGGCATTGACAACTTAGATGGAAAGCTACTGAGAATGGTAGCTGACTCTATAGCCACTCCTATCTGTCATATTCTTAATCTGAGCCTAGAGGAAAGTCTTTGTCCTCAGGCCTGGAGGGAAGCCAAAGTAATTCCACTACCCAAGAGTGGTAAAGTGGCCTTTACTGGTTCTAACAGAAGACCTAAAAAAAAGAAATGTCGCTTTTTCTGGACCCTGTCTTTCAAAGATAATTCGTAGAAATCCAAATAACTTCACAGATCTTCATTGTAAAGGGTTTAAACACTGTTTCCCATGTTTGTTCAATGAACCATGAACAATTAATGAACATGCACCTGTGGAACGGTCGTTAAGACACTAACAGCTTACAGATGGTAGGCAATTAAGGTCACAGTTATGAAAACTTAGGACACTAAAGAGGCCTTTCTACTGACTCTGAAAAACACCAAAAGAAAGATGCCCAGGATCCCTGCGCATCTGCGTGAACGTGCCTTAGGCATGCTGCAAGGAGGCATGAGGACTGCAGACGTGGCCCAGGGCAATAAATTGCAATGTCCGTACTGTGAGACGCCTAAGACAGAGCTACAGGGAGACTTGACGGACAGCTGATCGTCCTCGCAGTGGCAGACCACGTGTAACACCACCTGCACAGGATCGGTACATCCGAACATCACACCTGCGGGACAGGTACAGGATGGCAACAACAACTGCCCGAGTTACACCAGGAACGCACAATCCCTCCATCAGTGCTCAGACTGTCAGCAATAGGCTGAGAGAGGCTGAACTGAGGGCTTCTAGGCCTGTTGTAAGGCAGGTCCTCACCAGACATCACCGGCAACAACGTCACCTATGGGCACAAACCCACCATCGCTGGAACAGACAGGACTGGCAAAAAGTGCTCTTCACTGATGAGTCACGGTTTTGTCTCACCAGGGGTGACGGTCGGATTCGCGTTTATCGTCGAAGGAATGAGCGTTACACCGAGTCCTGTACTCTGGAGCGGGATCGAATTGGAGGTGGAGGGTCCGTCATGGTCTGGGGTCGGTGTGTCACAGCATCATTGGACTGAGCTTGTTGTCATTGCAGGCAATCTCAACGCTGTGCATTACAGGGAAGACATCCTCCTCCCTCATGTGGTACCCTTCCTGCAGGCTCATCCTGACATGACCCTCCAGCATGACAATGCTACCAGCCATACTGCTCATTCTGTGCGTGATTTCCTGCAAGACAGGAATGTCAGTGTTCTGAAAGGCCAGCGAAGAGCCCGGATCTCAATCCCATTGAGCACGTCTGGGACCTGTTTGATCAYAGGGTGAGGTCTAGGGCTAGGGCCGTTCCCCACAGAAATGTCCGGGAACTTGCAGGTGCCTTGGTGGAAGAGTGGGGTAACATCTCACAGCAAGAACTGGCAAATCTGGTGCAGTCCATGAGGAGGAGATGCACTGCAGTACTTAATGCAGCTGGTGGCTACACCAGATACTGACTGTTACTTTTGATTTTGACACCCACCCTTTGTTCAGGGACACATTATTCAATTTCTGTTAGTCACATGTCTGTGGAACTTGTTCAGTTTATGTCTCAGTTTTTGAATCTTATGTTCATACAAACATTTACACATGTTAAGTTTGCTGAAAATAAACACAGTTGACAGTGAGAGGACGTTTCTTTTTTTGCTGAGTTTATAAGCTTGCTGCCAGCTCTTAGCAAACTGTTGTAAAAAATTGTGTTTGACTAAATACAATGCTATTTCTCTGTAAACAAATTAACAACAGACTTTCAGCATGCTTATAGTCAAGGTCACTCAACATGTACTACACTGACACAAATGACTGATGATTGGTTGAAAGAAATTGATAATAAGAAGATTGTGGGAGCTGTACTGTTTGTTTTCAGTGCAGCCTTTGATATTATTTATCATAACCTGTTGTTGAAAAAACGTATGTGCTATGGCTTATCGACCTCTGCCATATCGTGGATTCAGAGCTATCTATCTAATAGAACTCAAAGGGTTTTCTTTAATGGAAGCGTCTCTAATGTCAAAAATGTAAAGTGTGGTGTTACGCAGGGCAGCTCTCTAGGCCCGCTACTCTTTTCTATTTTTACCAATGACCTGCCACTGACATTAAATTAAGCACGTGTGTCCATGTATGCTGATGATTCAACCATATACGCKTTCAGCAACCACAGCTAAGGAAGTCACTGAAACCCTTAACAAAGAGTTGCAGTCTGTTTTGGAATGGGTGGCCAGTAATAAACTGGTCCTGAACAGCTGAATCTGGTAATGAATGGTGTGGCTGTTGAACAAGTTGAGGAGACTAAATTACTTGGCATTACCTTAGATTGTAAACTGTCATGGTCAAAACATATAGATTCAATGGTTGTAAAGATGGGGAGAGGTCTAGCCGTAATAAAGAGATGCTCTGTTTTTTGACACCACACTCCAAAAAGCAAGTTCTGCAGGCTCTAGTTTTGTCTAATTGATTATTGTCCAGTCGTGTGGTCCAGTGCTGCCCGGAAATACCTAGTTAAGCTACAGCTGGCCCAGAACAGAGTGGCACATTTTGCTCTTAATTGTAATCAGAGGGCTGATATAAATACTATGCATGCCAGTCTCTCTTGGCTAAGAGTTGAACAAATTTAAGAAAACGTACAATATTATATAGAGCCATTATTGCATGGAACTTCCTTCCATCTCATATTGCTCAAATAAACAGCCTAGTTTGGTTTCAAAAAACAGATAAAGCAACACCTCGTGGGACAACGCCTCTCCCCTATTTGACCTAGATAGTTTGTGTGTATYCATTGATATGTAGGCTACGTGTGCCTTTTTTTTTTAAATGTATGTAGTTCTGTCTTTGAGCTGTTCTTGTCTATTGATGTTCTGTATTATGTCATTCTGTATTATGTGTCATGTTTTGTGTGAACCCCAGGAAGAGTAGCTGCGGCTTTTGCAACAGCTAATGGGGATCCTAATAAAATACCAAATGACTATTACAGGGCTCCAGACTAACATGTTTCCCTGAATCATCACCTATCCAAAGTGTTCATTACTATTACAGGGTTGCAGACTAACATTTTCCTCTGGTGCCGCTAACTTGTACAGTTGGTGATGAAATGACACGTTTTTGTGCACTAATATCATGGGCTAATTAATTTGGGGTTCAACACCTGAGAAAGTGGAAACTCAAAACACATGAACTAGACTGCTAACTCTAAATACCTAAATAGGCCTATGTCCTCTCAATGGCTAGTGCGCATTTCGTGTCTGCGCTGCTCCGTATCCCCAAGCCATATCAAATATCTTGGTTGTAAAATAGTTGCTATTGAGCTGAATATTGAGAGTTGAGAAATAAAGATTATACCTACAGAAAGCTGAAACCCTCTTTTCTTTGACAGGGACAAGCTTTACGAAGCTTCCAAAGTGGTGTTTTTCCCGCAATTGCATTTTGAAATGTTGTACGATTAGAACAAAATCTTCATGGGGGAGTGGCTTGCTCATCATAGCAGCAGGCCCCAGCGAAACAGGGGCAGGGGCAGACACTTTCCTTACAGGAATCATAAGAATAATGCACTTTACTGTTTGATCAAATCATGGTTTTAGCCAGACAAAAAATTTGACATTTTGAGTGAGGTGACAATGTATAATGTGCTCTTTTACGATCCATGATCTTGGCTGTCTCTAACTGAAGACAGAGTGGGAACAGGTCTCTTTGTTGATGCCGCATTGGACTTTGAATGTGAGTTTGCGTGAACTCAACTCAGCCCAACAGAAAACAGGGCCGTCCCATCTTGGTAGGGGGGGCCGACCGTTGCCCACTGACCAGCCAAAGGCAAATTATAGATTAATACAACAGAAGTTGCGCAAAAATTATAATAAAATGTAAAACTTAACAGGCCCTTATATATAAAACTAAATATTTTTGTGTGTGTCAATTTTGACCAGCCCAACCAACAAAAAAATGGTCTAGACTATCTGGCATTTTCCAGAATTGCCAGGTGGCCAATCCACCGCTGGAGGGAGGGAGTTGATGGAGGGAGGAGGACAGAAGCATCGGGGTTATTATTTTAGGCGATGCTGGGGAGCACCCATAGACTTACACGCTGACCACGCTGCTCGCACATGTCAATGAGTGTCTGCGTAGGCAGGCGCTAAAATAGAACTCGGTTCTATTTATGATGCTTGCTACYCTGCAAGTCCCGCCTCTCAAATCAAATCAAATCAAATTTTATTAGTCACATACACATGGTTAGCAGATGTTAATGCYAGTGTAGCGAAATGCTTGTGCTTCTAGTTCCGACAATGCAGTAATAACCAACAGTAATCTAACCTAACAATTCCACAACTCCCATCTCCTCATTGGTTTTTAGGAGCATATATCCACATGGGTGATTGAAAGATGAACTGAGGTCCACACTCCAATCCAGTTGGTAGTGGTAATGCACGTTAAAGTTGGTTGCTAACTGCCATAGAAAGTCCAAAGAAGAAGAAAAAGGCTGAAGGAGGAGAGATTARTAGAAACAAACTCGGTTTACCCTTTTATTTGTAGATTAATTGTCAGAGTAGAGGACCTTGTGCATTTCAGGTAAAATAACAACCCAATGTTTATACGGCCCCCCCCTTGGGTTGTGCCGTGGCGGAGATCTTTGTGGGCTATACTCGGCCTTGTCTCAGGATGGTAAGTTGGTGGTTGAAGATATCCCTCTAGTGGTGTGGGGGCTGTGCTTTGGAAAAGTGGGTGGGGTTATATCCTTCCTGTTTGGCCCTGTCCGGGGGTATCATCGGATGGGGCCACAGTGTCTCCTGACCCCTCCTGTCTCAGCCTCCAGTATTTATGCTGCAGTAGTTTGTGTCGGGGGGCTAGGGTCAGTTTGTTATATCTGGAGTGCTTCTCCTGTCTTATCTGGTGTCCTGTGTGAATTTAAGTATGCTCTCTCTAATTCTCTCTTTCTCTCTTTCTTTTTCTCTCTCGGAGGACCTGAGCCCTAGGACCATGCCTCAGGACTACCTGGCATGATGACTCCTTGCTGTCCCCAGTCCACCTGGCCGTGCTGCTGCTCCAGTTTCAACTGATCTGCCTGCGGCTATGGAACCCTGACCTGTTCACCGGACGTGCTACCTGTCCCAGACCTGCTGTTTTCAACTCTCTAGAGACAGCAGGAGCGGTAGAGATACTCTTAATGATCGGCTATGAAAAGCCAACTGACATTTACTCCTGAGGTGCTGACTTGCTGCACCCTCGACAACTACTGTGATTATTATTACTTGACCATGCTGGTCATTTATGAACATTTGAACATCTTGGCCATGTTCTGTTATAATCTCCACCCGGCACAGCCAGAAGAGGACTGGCCACCCCTCATAGCCTGGTTCCTCTATAGGTTTCTTCCTAGGTTTTGGCCTTTCTAGGGAGTTTTTCCTAGCCACCGTGCTTCTACACCTGCATTGCTTGCTGTTTGGGGTTTTAGGCTGGGTTTCTGTACAGCACTTTGAGATATCAGCTGATGTAAGAAGGGCTATATAAATACATTTGATTTGATTTGATTTATATCCCAGGACAAATTAGCTAGCAACAGAAAATAAATTGACATAAATGTTTAATGCTTTTTGACCTGTCCCCAAATTAATATAGTTGGTTCAGAGTTTGTTTTGATATTTAAACCTGCGTGTCCTGATCGCGTCTGGTGTAGGTGAACAAAATCAACKTGCGTGCGATGGCACACACGTGTGTGCGAGCGGTCTGGTCAGCATGTTAGACATTAGGCCATTGTATGTGTCTCATTATGGCATCTGTGAGAGCATGGGCAGCGCCAATGAAGCCATCTCCATTTTAAAGTAGTACATTTTATTATTCTACTACTATGAGTTACTGAAAGGGTGCATACTGCCACCTAGAGTGTGTTGTTTGAACAGGCGTAAAGCCAAGGTTTGCGATTTACTGCTACCTGCAGTTATGGAATGTTTGCTCATGAGTTGAATTCATTGGCTGATCCCTCCTGATGACCTGGATGGACTCAATAGATCCTTCTTTAACCCACAGGAAGTCCCACCCAGTTGACTAAAACATTTAATGGTGCTGCTCATGCTAAAATGGGCTCTAGAGTCCTCTATCTATCTCTATGGGAGCACCTGCTCTGTCTGTCAATGGCAGCATGCTGCATCTGTTGGTCGCTTGAGAATTGTCTACTGTGCCTGAGGGTCTCTATTGGTCTCTATTGGTCTCCAAAGCCCCTTTTTGGAGAGAGAATATAGCTTATTTATCTGAACCAGATCTGTTATCACTCCTTATTCAGCCATGACATCATTTAATGATGATGATGATGAAGGGTTTATAGAATAATCAGCCAATGGTGCTTTCACTTATTAGGTAGCAGCTATCAACGTACGCATATTGTCCATGTGAAAGTCATGGAGTGCCTGGGTCTGTGCTCTTGGTAATCCCTGGATAACACTTGTGAAATCTCCAGTCTGCAGTAGCCCAATGACCAGTGTCACAAGGCATCAGGACTGCCAAGACCATATTATAGTCCTTCAGTTTACTTAACTCGTGTAGGCAAACGAGTTTGTAGGTAGGCCTCATTTGTAAAAAAATAATAATAATAATAATAATTAAAAAATTAAGCTTTGGAGCACCTTAAATTACATTTTGGGGGAAAAAGCCAACTCGGCCCCCATTTCATTGAATCAGATGGCTCATATATCACAAAACCCACTGATATCGCCAACTACTTAAATTACTTTTTCATTGGCAAGATAAACAAACTTAGGGATGACATGCCAGCAACAAAACGCTAAACATCCAAGTATATTTGACCAAATTATGAACTTTCACATGGACAATATGCTTAGCAAGATGGCACCAATAGAGATGGCAGCTTCACTTCTAGTCCTTAGGAAACTGTGCAGTATTGTTTTATGTATTATATCTTAAATTGTTAGCTCAGAAAACCTTAAGTGTTATTACATACAACCGGGAAGAACTATTGGATATCAGAGAGACGTCAACTTACCAGCACAACCAGCACTACAACCAGGAWTACGACTTTCCCAAAGCGGATCCTTTGTCTGCACCTCCCAGGGCATTTGAACTGACTCCAGAGGCAGACCCAAAACAACACCGCCGGAGGAGAGGGTGCCGGAACGGTCTTCTAGTGAGGCTTCGGATGCGCGCACACCACCCACCGCTTCCCGAGTATATTACTCACTAATGTCCAGTCCCTAGATAAAAAATCAACAAAATCAGGGCAAGAGTTGCTTTCCAAAGATATATCCGGGATTGTAACATACTCCGTTTCACAGAAACATGGCTAGCTGGAGACATATACATACACGTACACAAGGATTTTGTGTTGTAGATATGTGGTAGTGAAATATGGGCCTGAAGAAGCACACTTAGTGTGTTGTGAATTCTGTAATGAATGTATTGTAATGTTTTTCAAATTAAGGATCCGCCCTTTTTTTTTCTTTTTTTRCRGTCTAAAATGACATACCCAAATCTAACTGCCTGTAGCTCAGGCCCTGAAGCAAGGATATGCATTTTCTTGGTACCATTTGAAAGGAAACACTTTGAGGTTTGTGGAAATGTGAAAGGAATGTAGGAGAATGTAACACAATAGATCTGGTAAAAGATAATACGAAGGAAAAAAAAAACATTATTTTGTATATTTTTTGTACCATCATCTTTGAAATGCAAGAGAAAGGCCATAATGTATTATTCCAGCCCAGGTGCAAATTAGATTGCAGCCACTACATGGCAGCAGTGTATGTGCAAAGTTTTAGACTGATCGATGAACCATTGCATTTCTGTTCAAAATGTTGTATCAAGACTGCCCAAATGTGCCTAATTTGTTTATTAATAACTTTTCATGTTCAAAATTGTGCACTCTCCTCAAACAATAGCATTGTATTCTTTCACTGTAATAGCTACTGTAATTTGGACGGTGCAGTTAGATTAACAAGAATTTAAGCTTTCTGCCAATATCAGATATGACTATCTCCTGGAAAAAAATGTATTGTAACTTACAACCTCATGCTAATCGCATTAGCCTACGTTAGCTCAACCGTCCCATGGAAGGGACACCGATCCCGAAGAAGTTTGAATTTTGCCAGACCCCAGGAAGAGTAGCTGCTGCCTTGGCAGGAACTACTGCGGATCCATAATAAATACAAAACACAAGTGCTGTAACAATTAAAAAGGTACAGGGGCAAACTAAGGTTTTAAGACCTGACATGTGTTAATTTAGTCTCTATTCAATCTATCCAACCGTACACCTATGTAAATGGGACAGATTACTTTGGCAGTTACACAGATATCTTTGTCAGTGATTTGGTTGATAAAAGTGTCCATTTGATTACAACACCATAGGAGAAAAATTGACAAAATGTTGTGATTTTTTTCWCTGTGGATGCAATTTATTTAGTTCAAACAGGCCCGGAGTTGTGTATCTAAAAACACAGCATATGGGCAGCTACTGATGACGTTACCCAAGCAGGCTGTCTACTCGACCTGTGTGGCAGGTTGCCTCTCTCCTGAGTCATTCAAGGTATCAGGCGCACATCTATAAGAATGTATGACACAGTATTGTTTAATGACAATATAAAAACAATGACCACACAAAAAGCCCTTTACATGTGTCCTTGTTATTCTCTGAAAGGCTTCTTTGTCATTTTACCAAACATTATATCATAAACTGCATTCGCTTATAACTGTGGTCGGCACACAGTGAACAGAATACACAGAATCTTGTCGGATCACAGAAAATGAAGAAACGTTTCCAACGGAGCACATTAATAAYGTGTCTAATAGCCATCATTAGCAGCTTTACCCCCCACACACCCCCTGGTGGGGATCCATCTACTGGGCTCTGACAACTGAGTTTTCCCTACTAATTAACAGGTGGATCCAGTCCCCTTTACTACTAACATAACTGTTTTTTTTTTTTTATATTACAAAATCAGTAACAGTTTCCAGGGTGTGGAGAACAGGAGCCATCTGTCTGTTTCCAAAGTGTAGCATCGTCATACGAAAAGGCTAAAGTAACTTCATGCCCTCCAGTCCCTCTGCCTCTGTCAATTACATAACATAATGAACTGGACACATTGTTATTTTTGGGAACTTCTTAAATCAAATCAAATCAAATTTTATTAGTCACATACACATGGTTAGCAGATGTTAATGCGAGTGTAGCGAAATGCTTGTGCTTCTAGTTCCGACAATGCAGTAATAACCAACAAGTAATCTAACCTAACAATTCCACAACTACTACCTTACACACAAGTGTAAAGGGATAAAGAATATGTACATAAAGATATATGAATGAGTGGTGGTACAGAACGGCATGGCAGATGCAGTAGATGGTATAGAGTACGGTATATACATATGAGATGAGTACTGTAGGGTATGTAAACATAAAGTGGCATAGTTTAAAGTGGCTAGTGGTACATGTATTACATAAAGATGGCAAGATGCAGTAGATGATATAGAGTACAGTATATACATATGAGATGGGTAATGTAGGGTATGTAAACATTATATTAAGTGGCATTGTTTAAAGTGGCTAGTGGTACATTTTTACATAATTTCCATCAATTCCCATCTTAAAAGACATTGTGTGTGTGTGTGTGCGTGTCAGTCGTGGAACCATATGCATTTATACTGATTTATTGGCGTCATAAATCGTATGCAGAGATCCATCTAGCTCATCTCCTCCCTTCATCGTCATGGAAACAACCTCTAGGGGCAACATACTGTTTACATTAAAACCCTGTCTCCATGATGAATTACTTGCATTTTTTTTGGTTAACTAATCGACCAACTGTCAGTTTTGAGGCCAAACTAGAGAAAAGAGGGGAGACACATTGTGGCTGCCCATATTGGACCATGCTCCGCTTTACAATACATATAGTCGATACTTGGTGCAGCTGTTTATTTGTGCTGGGTGAGTAGTGATTAATGAATGGATACTTTGACTTGTTTTATAAAGGAGGGTGAGAAGGTTCCACAGTGAGTTGATCATGCTTTGATCCGTGTCCTTTTCAGCTGTGGAACATAAACAAAATATTTAATAATAATATTACGACATTTTCATTGTTAATTTGTACATTCTCAAATGAGCTCACCATGGAAAAAGGCTGACACTGAGCAGAATCGGCAGCAACCGTCTTGAGCTCTGAGTAAATCAAAGATACAATATTTGGGGTTAAAATCTGGTCTATTTATGTTGAATCGACAATATCTTCTATCAGGCCTGCTGACAACAAGGAGCCATAGAGCCCATTTAGAGAATAGTCCAGCAACATTCAAACTGACACTTAAACATCAGTTAGAGACCATCACAGCATAAGAAAAGGCAGGTGATATCTGCAACATAAGTACACTTTAAAATCAAGAAAATATCACAAATGTTGGGGGTTAAAGACAAATGTGTACAGCATAATAATCAAATCCAGGGTTTGATTAAAAACATTTTTTTTTTACAAGATTAATGTTTGAGTAATAATACTATGCAATGGAGGTATTTACTTTGGGTTATTTCTTGCTGTTTTAGGTTGCTCTGGTCACATATCTGTCTGTGCAAGATTAGGGAGCGTCCAGGCTTAAGAACTGAGCTCCATGGGCTGACTTCAGAAATACAACCCTTGGAATTCAGTTCTCAAAGCTAAGAACTCAGGGTGTGTTCAGTGCATTTCTTTACAGATGAATGAACAGCTCATCCTTCCTGTAAAGTGATGCAATCAAACAAACGAAAACAAAAAAACAGCCATACCGTTTATTTAGTACATGAGTTAAATTAAAAGATAGCTCACTTCAAAAAGGTACATCAGTATGAAAGAAAATGTCAAATATGTAGACTATTCCCAAATTTGAAAAGTATTCGGTGATTGATTCTGTCTCATTGTAATACCTTTATGTACAAAGGACATGATACTGTGACTGAGAAAACAGACTATCCCTTGAAAAAGAAATATGTCAGACTTTATTTTATTTTTATTGTAGGCTACCTCCAAGGATCACTTGTATATTTGCAGAATTGGTGCATTACATTCCCATGATGCTGTACCGAAGTTAAACACTGTCGTGTCCCTATTTAATGTAGGCCGATGACCGATACCAGGTTTTCCAGTGTAAAATGTTAACTTTTAAAGAACTTTATATTTTTGTAGGTTTCTATTCTTCAACGCAGGGCACGTGACTGAAACACAATAGTGCCAATTGCCAAACATCCAGTATAAAAACAGGAACTCACTAAGAAAATATTAAGTGAAAGGCCTGTTCAAAGATTTGAACAATTAAATTAAATCTGGACATTGCTCTTTAATTTGACTATTTTCAAAGCAGATATTTGCCCATAAATTAAAATAATGAATTAATATGCAATAAAAAAATATATTTAAAAAATACTAGGCTAATAAAATAACAAGAATAGGTGCATTTATCTGAATATTACTTTTGTTTCTGTTTATTATTGTTATTATTGTGGCAACAATACTAATTGATTATTTAGAGCTGAAGTAGACCTATCTTTCTTCAAAGCAAATGACTTTACATTAAAGGTTTTACTATCTAACAACACAGTGTTGTGGTATTCCATCATGTATCACATGAATTCTCATAAACTGTTTTAAAATCAAAAAAGGATACCTTAGTTGTGGCATAAACTGTAATAGCAGTTTGTTGGTTGATATGTTAGTAATTGAACAATATAATCAGAAGTTATTCAGAAGTTATTCGTAGTCGCTAAATTGTCTTAGGAAAATTGTACTAGTTGCAAACATATTTAGAAAATGTTTCAATAAGTTACAATTACTAGGGTTATAATTGTGTATCGAATATAAAATGTTTAACAATCTCTTGCCATTTTTGAAATTGTAATTAGGCTATAGTCTCCATTTTAGCAATAATTMTTGATGATTCAACAACATTATCAGACATGGGTCTATTTCAGGTGGATTAATGACGCTATATATGTGATTATCCTCTAATTACATTATCGTAGCCTATGCATATTATAGAGTACTATAAAGTATTGCACTTTAACATTGTAGGGAGATGGGCAGCCTAATGTTAGAATAGTCTAAACCCTTAAATGCAGTAACCTCACCTCTGAATGCATTCTGCACGAATTAATCGGTTTATTTAAATAGAGGCCAATAGACAGTACAGGCCTAGTACTCTTAATAAAATTACCATGAATTTGAATACAAATTAGACAGTTTAGACCATTCTCATTTACCCCTATAGCCTAGGGTTTTTTCATTAGGTAGTTAGTCACTTTCTTTTTGTACTTACCATGAGGTTCTCTCTCCTTTTTCTTTCTTTGGCTTCATCATCAGGATGAGTCATTTTGGTAACAGTGCTGTCAGCATCACGGCCGTGCCACTGCTGAATCATCCTGCCGTGCTGTCTGGGTAAAGAGGCGCACTGGGAGATCATTAGCCGCCTTCTCCAAACTCACAGCGTTCATGATGGGCCTCACATAGTAGTTGGTATATAAGGGAAGCGACGACTGCTCATTTGCATCGGCGTATATTCCAATATAGTCACGGAAAGTCCCTTTTATTATCCCACTGCACATAGAGAGATTGCACAACTCTATGACAATGCTCATGACGCGTACATGCGCATATCCAAACAGACATAATTTTCAATAATTGTCAATAAATTGCAACATCGGACAAATAACAATTTATTTTTTTCCATTTTCATGTTAATGTTAACATACAGGGATGGTGGGTTTCAACCGATGTCTGTTGAGAAAACGCCAGAAGCCGGAACAGGAGGAAATGTTGGTTAAGTATTCGATACAGCGTTTCCGCTCTGTAAACTCCGTGGGTTGCGACGGGGAAATCCTGTGACCTGGTACCAACCACCATAAGACATCTATTTAGATCGAATCTTCACTGATGACTATGCTGTCTTTCTTTTGTTTTTATCAATTGTGATCAAGGTTAGACTTCATCAACAAAATAAACCAAATAAATACATTTAGCAGGACAACAATAATTATTGCTTTCCTACGTGTGGGTGTGGGTGTGGGTGTGTGTGTGTGTGTGTGAGTGAGAGGGAGGGAGGGAGGGAGAGAGCAACCTCTGGTCAAAGAGAGAGAGAGGGGGGTGAGGGAGAGAGCAACCTCTGGCCTCCAAAATGATAGAGAAAATGTAGCTGGACATCCATCTTTATGAACAGTTTGTTCCAGCTCTACAGGAAAACAACAACATATGGAGCACAATGGCCTTGCACAATACCTGGGAATGTCCCTCAGTGAAACCATTGAGGTTGAGTCTTGTTTATCTTGTGATATCATGATGTGTGTGTGTGTGTGTGTGTGTGTGTGTGTGTGTGTGTGTGGTGTGTGTGTGTGTGGTGTGTGTGTGTGTGTGTGTGTGTGTGTGTGTGTGTGTGTGTGTGTGTGTGTGTGTGTGTGTGTGTGTGTGTGTGTGTGTGTGTGTGTGTGTGTGTACAGAGAAAGAATCATGACATCTCTGCATGCACTTGTGCATGTCTTGCGGTGTGAGCCACAACAGAAGGTCACACAAACAGGAGAGGCGCACACAAAATATCTGAAGATCTAGCTGGCCTAAGGCATAGAAAGACACTTAAGTGAAGAGGATGCATGACAATTCTACATTTTGAATGTACTTGTACTAGGCACATCAAACATAATTGGTACTCCTTGTCCATTTAACTTCATGTGAAAAGAGTTTGGAAATGTTTAGATATTAAACTGCTGGTTTTTAATTTATATACCCATTGATTCTTGAAGAATATAAACTTGAAAATGCTTCACGAGGTTAGTACCTTCCCGAGGTTAGTACCCTTCACGAGGCTTAGTACCTTCACGAGGTTAGTACCTTCCGAGGGTTAGTAACCTTCAGAGGTTAGTACCTTCACGAGGTTAGTACCTTCACGAGGTTAGTACCTTCACGAGGTTAGTACCTTCACGAGGTTAGTACCTTCCCGAGGTTAGTATCTTCACGAGGTTAGTACCTTCACGAGGTTAGTACCAGCTCTTTCTAAACGGAAAAATATATATAAATGCAACATGCAACAATTTCAAAGGATTTACTGAGTTACAGTTCATATACGGAAATCATTAAATTGAAATAAATTTATTTAGACCTTAAATTCATTTATACCTTAATAATAGACCTTAATCTGTGGATTTCACATGACAGGGCAGTGGCGCAGCCATGGGTGGGCCTGGGAAGGCATAGGACCATCCACTTGGGAGCCAGGCCCAGCCAATCACAAAAGGGCATTATTACAGAGAAATACTCCACCCCCCCCCACCCCACCCCCCCACTTCAAAATGTTCTTTCAGTATATAATGCAGTAGTTTTGCTTACAATAGTTTTTGGGTTACAGTTTTGGGAAATTGGTCAACTACTAGTAAATAACCTTTATCATTTAATTAAACTTTGATACAAATAAACAAACACTTTTTTTTCAATGTATACTTTAAAATGTCATGGTCACAAAGTGGTTGCTCTCACAGAAATGACTACCAAAGCACCAACACAGCCTATAAACAAAGGACCATGTGAAAGCTCTCACCTGAAAGCTATATCGCATCAGTGTATACTCACACTGCTCTCAGGGCAGGTCTGCTGGTTTTGACTAGCAGAAGAACTGACTTTTCGTAGCAGCTTAGGAGAATTAGCGTGGCAGGTTAGAATAATTCATGTGGCAGGTTAGGAAAATGAGGTTTGGGTTAGCTAAAATTGTCCCAGATGCAACATATCTAGCTATAACCAGGCCTGCACTGAGAACAATCTATGCTTCCACTAATACGATGCTGCCACCTGAAACAAACTAGGGTCAGAGATTGGATATAATGACGAAAAGCTTATTGTTGTCCACAGTGTGGAACAGCGGGCTGTCAGTCTCCCACCTATTCCTCTCTTTGGAATGGTGGATACATCTTGTTATTTTAATACTTTTTTGAATATTCACTGAGGGGTTGATGTCAACTGCCTGTATTCAATGGAGAGTGAGATGGATTCAGGGTTCCAGCGAAGGGAAATCTTAACGCTACAGCATACAATGACATTCTATAATCTAGAGGATCCTTTGCTCCCAACATTGTGGCAACAGTTTGGGTAAGGCCCTTTCCCGTTTCAGCATGCCCCCGTGCACGAAGCGAGGTCCATACAGAAATGGTTGGTCGAGATCAGTGTGGAAGAACTTGACTGGCCTGCACAAAGCCTTGACCTCAACCCCAACCTTTGGGATGAATTGGAACGCCAACTGCGAGCCAGGCCTAATCGCCCAACATCAGTGCCCGACCTCATTAATGCTCTTGTGGCTAAATGGAAGCAAGTCCCCGCAGCAATGTTCCAACATCTAGTGGAAAGTCTTCCCAGAAGAGTGGAGGCTGTTATAGCAGCAAGGGGGGACCAACTCCATATTAGGGCCTATAATTTTGAAATTAGATGTTTGATGAGCAGGTGTCCACATACTTTTGGCAATGTAGTGTATATATAGTACCATTCAAAAGTTTGGACACACGTACTCATTCAAGGGTTTTTCTTTATTTTTACTATTTTCTACATTGTAGAATAATAGCGAAGACATCAAAACTATGAAATAACATATGGAATCATGTAGTAACCAAAAAAGTGTTAAACTATTTAAAATACACTACCATTCGAAAGTTTATGGGTCACTTAGAAATGTCCTTGATTTTTGAAAGAAAAACACATTTTTGTCCATTAAAATAACATCAAATTGATCAGAAATACAGTGTAGACATTGTTAATGTTGTAAATGACTATTGTAGCTGAAAACGGCAGATTTTTTATGGAATATCTATTGCCACCCAGATGAGCTCAGTGCTGCCAAGAACATTGCTCTGCTGGCTTACCACCGCTGGAGCAGGCAGCTGGAGATGGTCGACCAGAAAGATCTGATGGACTAGATCAAGACTGGGCTACGACACCCCACCCCCACAGGCTCAGACTCAGGGTAGCTGCAGGGGTTGTTTCTACGGAGTGGCTGCGATCTGACTTTTCTGGACCACTCTTCCCAGGGGCTAAAGGTCCCAAAGCTTCTGCACATGTGCCGGATTCTCTACATACGCACAGTCTCAGCTCTACTAGTAGAGAATAGGCTACTCTGGTGAATGGTGCTCTTTTAATTATGTCTTATGTCACAAAATTTGAACAATGGGAAAGTAATTCTGCTTTAAAAGTTGATAAACTTGTAACCTCACTTTTGAGAAAATGTCTTTTGAATATTTCCGTACCTACTGGAGAGCTCTTCTTTGTTTACACCCATTGAGCATCGTTCACACCTTCTTAAGCTTTAGCACCACCCATCTCCTTAAGGGTTGATCCGAGCGTTCTGTCTTAACAACAACAACAACAGTCAAGCACCCAAGCTAACTGGCTAACATTGGCTAGCGTGCTAGCTACTTCCAGACACAAATGAGAGAACAGCTCACTGACCAATTTACTTGCCCTAGCAGAGCTGGTTAGGCTGTTTTTATGTTATCCAGAGCGTTGGTGACAGCAACTGTGCTGCTGGCAACAATGTATGCTTTTTTGCCAGCATTTACTGACACCGGCCATATTCAACGGGTGTTGAGCGTTCGTAAATGAATCAGTTATTTTGCGCTCAGAGTAGATAGCCATAACGAATTTACCAGCTATGTCTATCAACAGTTGTCACAGTGACATTCTATTGAAATAATGACTTGCATTGTGGAGTCTTTTGTTAAGACATGTAGCTAGCTAGCTAGGGAAACAATGAACCATAATCCCAACTCATGACATTATTACCCTGCATGAATCTGCAGGTAGCTAACCAACAAGGTTCAATGTTAGCTAGCTAACATTAGGCTATAATTAGCAAAGCAAATGGTTCTGAGTTACGAATAATAAGATCATACACTTAACGTTGGCTAGCGAGCCAGCCAGCTAACATTAGCTAGCTAGCTAACAGTACACTTTAACTTGAAATGAAAACGGCCTTTTATTTTTTAATTTTTTAATTTTTTAATCCCATTTTCTCCCCAATTTTCGTGGTATCCAATCGCTAGTAATTACTATCTTGTCTCATCGCTACAACTCCCGTACGGGCTCGGGAGAGACGAAGGTCGAAAGCCATGCGTCCTCCGAAGCACAACCCAACCAAGCCGCACTGCTTCTTAACACAGCGCGCCTCCAACCCGGAAGCCAGCCGCACCAATGTGTCGGAGGAAACCCCGTGTACCTGGCCCCCTTGGTTAGCGCGCACTGCGCCCGGCCCGCCACAGGAGTCGCTGGAGCGCGATGAGACAAGGATATCCCTACCGGCCAAACCCTCCCTAACCCGGACGACGCTATGCCAATTGTGCGTCGCCCCACGGACCTCCCGGTCGCGGCCGGCTGCGACAGAGCCTGGGCGCGAACCCAGAGACTCTGGTGGCGCAGCTAGCAGAAATAGTTACTTGCCTTATGGAGTATTTTTTAAGACATGTAGCTAGCTAGCTAGGCAAACAATGAACCATAATCCCAACTCATGACTCATGACCATAATCCCAACATCATAAACCCAACTCATTTTGACTTTCTGTCAAAATTAAAAACATGTAATAACTGAAATGTAGTTAGTTAGACTATCTTACCCGTCCGTATACATCGTGGATGGACGCTTCTCCCTGTCACGGATGCCATAGTTTCCCTTAGTTTGAAGATGTAATCCGGTGTTTTCTCCATCTCCTTAGCTATCATACTCTAATTCCCCTGTTTTCAAAACTCGMTCCTCCAGAAAGTGGAGCGCCACACGTTTGCATTTCTACTACGTGATACATTTTTTTTTAAAGCGGTGTTAGACTTGGATTAGCTATACATACTGACCAGCTCAGGCAGAAGCGGGCTATATGGCAGACCAATCCGAACTCATCTCTCGACATGTCCAGCCCACTCATTATCTCAGCCAATCATGGCTAGCGGGAAGGTTGCTCACTTTTTCTGTGGCTAAACCAACTAGGCTCATAATTTAACAATTTTATTCATATTTACAGATGGCATACAAGAGCTGGCATTTTACTCTCATGGGGCCTCAACTCAACAGTGCTTGCCACTAGGCAAAATATGTGCTTTGAAACTAAACACAGGTAGGCTACAGTTTGTTAACACCATCTGCTCTGAAATTCGCTCACTGTACATAACTCGAAACAACACTGTACATAACAAATAAGATCTAAATGCATATTCCCATGAAACTAATTGAGATCAAATGGTTTGCATGCAGATGCTGCATGGATGTTTCACCTGTAAAACTTTAAGAATTATCTTTCACGATTGACAGTGAGAAATGTGTGAGGGGGGTGACCACAAAAAAAATGTGTGCGTAAAGTAAAAGTTAAAATAAACACATGTGCAGAACATGATACAGTTCTTTCCAGGGGCGGGACCGGGGCAGAACGCGGCGGTTACCTACGGATATGCAGCCTCGGCCTTGTTTCTATGGAACCTTGCTGAAAGGTTGCCAGTAATGGACAAGCTACGTAAACAGAAACGGTACGGTAGATCTGTCTTTAAACTATGGGCACCTTCGATAGATAATTAGCAGAAATAGTTTGGCGCTTCTGTTTTTCATCACTGGTTATTTGGACAAATCACGATTTCGCAGCTGTTTCGCGTCATTCGAATTTCGGAAGGGACATTCGGTCCATGGACTTGCCCGTAACTTGCAAACAGAGAGCGTGGAGCTCAAACGTAATACTTATTACTGCATTAATTTTGTTACGCACTTCTACAATGTATCAACAATGGGCTACATTATGCGTCGCGATTCTTGACGTAGGCGCTTCTTCATGTGACCTGACTTCTCGATGTGCTACTAAAGTTCTGTAGTTCTCATGGACTTCTCGTGAATTCAACATTCTTAAATCAACAAACAAATCATAAGACGCAACATGGCTTTTGCCATTCCTATGGTTATAGTTACACTGTTTTGGGGATTTGTTGGAGGGGTGGTACCATGGTTTATTCCGAAGGGACCAAACAGAGGGTGAGTATGGAGTATTGCGGGGCAGAATTCATTTTCTACTGTGCAGGAAATGTGAAAGAGATGAGAATGAAAAATAATCCTGGCTGTCGGATTTTATTGTATAATATCAATATTATATCACAAAAAGTTCATGAAATGTATAAGCAAATTACGTTTTTGTAATAGCCCACTCTTTGATGGTGTGGCTTTAAACTTTAGAAAAATAACATGTTAATTCCATTGCATTACTGTATGAATGGCCATATCTGCTTCTCACAGGGTCGTCATTACCATGCTAGTATTGACTGKAGTTTGCTGCTACTTGTTGTAAGTATCACGATTTTTTTTTTAAATCCCTTGTGAAATGTATAGATGTTTTGCTATATAGCACAGGCTTCATTCAACTTGTGTGTTCTTTTTTCTCTCTCGACAGAGCAGTGTAGTCACGTGGGTTGCGCGTCAGCCAGGCTAGTGACCTCTGAGCTAGCTAGTGACAGGCAAACACATACCTACTTATTAACTTATTAACAACAGTTAAGGAAGTTTCTTTTACAATTATTCATAAATATTATCCTGCCAACCACTATATATAGAAGTWWAAAAAAAAACATGCATTCAAATTGTACTTTTTGTAATGACCACCCAGAAACAATGTATCTTTTTTGGCATTGTATTCATGTAAAGAATCTGTGGCAAGATATCAGTAGATTTATAATTGGTCATATTTATGAAGATTTTATCCTATTATGGAGAGATGTACTGATTGTATTCTTTACTTATGATAGAAATAAGTTGAAACAATTTTATGTAATTAATTTCATTATTCTTTTGGCCAAATTTCATATTCACAAATGTAATTTACAAACAAAACACCACATTTTCTTACCTTGCAAAAATAAATTGAACTATATTTTAAGACAATTAAATAGACACATAGACAAACAAAAAAAGCTGTTGTGATGCTGGAATGTGATATTGTACCCCCTAGCCCCGCCCCTAGCCCAAATGTCCTTTTGTATATTCTTTATATATACTTCTGTTCCCCATGTACTTTTTGTATTGATTTGTTGTTAATAAAAATAAAAATAAAAAAAAATAAAAAAATGTTAAAACATTGTGACAGGCATGCATACGTGCTATATTGTTCCACCGGTAGGGGGCAGTAATTACAAGGCATCGTGTGCATTCATTGGTTCCATAGCTCTGCCAAGAATGTGAAAGAAACAGAATAGCCTTTTGTATTTAAGTGTGTGAGAAACCAGTGTGATTCACACGAGGATCAAATTGGTGAACTTTGCCCTGAAAAACTGGGAGAAGTTGCAAGGAGCTCAATAAGCCACGTCTTTGTTACAAATCCACTGTCTTTAATTGGGGCTCTGTTCAAGTATTTATGAATCTTCTGTTCACTTTGTCTATTTAGCCTGTATTCACATTTTACAGATAACACCACTTAAAGGGGAAATCTGCAGTTCAAACTATTTACAAAGCGGTCAGTCCACCACTGTTTCTGTAAACAGCTGAGGGACGGGGCTAGAGAAATGTAACCACTCTCAAATTAATAGACAGAGCTATGGATACAAGATATAAAAAGTATTGTTTTAATCATGTTTTGAGGCTATATATTGTTTGTTTATAATTAAATTGTTTTCAAACAACAGAGGAAAACAAGCTAATTTGGGTTCTGGGTTAGAAAGTTCAACAAAGTACGTGAGGAAATTCTAAGTTATATTCTTCAAGAATCAATGGCTATATAATCAATTTAAAAGTGGGGGGAAAAAGGATTGCAGATTCTCCCTTCAAACTATGTTGCCTAATGAAACCACTCTTGCCAGTTATCAGTGTTTAATGGATAAGGTAAAGGTCTCTGTGCTTCAGAACAAATACCAGAGAGTGGGCTATTAGTTGCTGCCAAATATGACAGCTGGCCTGATTATAGCACAGTCAGATACATCCAGGCGGACCCAGGAAACAGTCAAAACAAACAGCAAACAGTTACTTGGATTGTCTGCTGCATCTATTTACATGGCAACTCTTTTTGATAAATATTGAGCTTGTGGAGCAGCCTATGCCTGTGTGTTACTGAGCCTTTGTGTTAATGAACCAGCTGACGACAGTAGCTGGCCACAACATTGAAAGAAAATGTACAAAACAAGCACAGTGCATTGTCTCCTCAGTAAAATGTTGGGAATTCATGATGGAGAGAGGTTTGCTGAACAACTCCTTCTTTGCTCTCATTTAAACGGTATTTCATTGATCACTCCACAGTACATACTGTTATTGTATGTTGCATCATTCTTTTTTTTACATCATTGGATCTAAAAAACAAAACAATCCACATTCTGGCTTTGTTCAAATTAAAGATGAATTCAACACAAAGATGATAAGAGTGCTTGAAGCAGATGAGGAGAGTGCATAATGAATATGCTAATTGTAAGGCCATCGTAATGTTTTTTTTTCTCGTCCCTGTTCTTTCACAGCTGGTTGATAGCCATTCTCTCCCAGCTGAATCCACTGTTTGGACCTGCTTTGAGTAATGACACTATTTGGTATCTGCAATTCCACTGGCGCTGACTCTGCCCTCGACTCTGCCCTCAATGACTGAGAAAGGCACAGGAGGACCAAAGGCATCATAAACCTGTCCATTTAGCTTTTTTAACTTTATATCTGACTCTTGGTTTACCTAAGATAATGGTAATAAATATACTGAAATAGCTTGCCAGACGGAAGTCATGCTAGCCTGTAAAACAGTTAGCAACATCTAGGGAAGCTATATCTATGTAGGAATTTGAAAATGAGGGGGCAAGCACATTGAGTGAAAGTGATTGTTTTATTTCTTACTGCTGAGTAATAGCCTCTTCTATTGATAGAGGGGGGCTGGCATGTGGCCGGGGAGCGCAGGCAGATCTAAGTCCTCCAGACTTTCCCACAGGCCCTGAGCTCAGACCCTCCCATCAATGGAATCCTTGGCTTTGTTTATATTTATTTTATTAACCACACAGTTACTAAGTATTTTRGGGTTAAATGCTCTTTCAATGTAGGATATAGGATCTTCAGCGATGATTGGATTCACATTACCTTGCTCATCCTATCAGCTTTGTGTTTCTCAAATCTCGTGTTGTTTATTTATCTCACCCAACTTGTCTGTTACAATTAATATTTGAAGGTGCCTCAAAATCCACTTTGTGATTTTGTTTTTGTACTGTATGCACATTTTTGGGGACACAGTGTGCCCAAGCATTTCCTGTACAGGCAGTAATGTTGACTAAATGAGTTAACCTTGTCTGTATGTTCCATGTTTATCTTGCCCTGGACAATTTTTTCTCAACATAGTAACAATGTCAAAGCACAGTACATAACATATAGCATTATGGCAGATATAATCAAAGATGGTATTTATACTGTACAGTATAATATTTGTAAACCCTAATGACTTGAGTTTCATGCTTGCACCAAGCAAGTGTAACCTAGAGCCTTTGGAAATATATAAGTGTCATTATTGAATTATGTATATTACTTCCCTATTATAAAAATGTCTGGATAACTGTATTATAGCATCTGAAGTGTGTGCAATGCTGTGCATTGTGTGCAGTAGTATACTGTAATTTAGGTGCAATGTTTTGGGTCAATCTTAAAGCTTCAGTGCGATTGGTCAGTGAAGGACCACGTGACTAGGTAGTCACGCGCTTTCCAAGGAACCCGTCAGGAAGAAGAAAAACAAAACAAACGCAAGAGAAAGGCAGCGTGGACTCCATTGAAATTGCTTTGTTATTGCTCAGATAGGAATAAACACGAAGCGAAACACGACACAAAACGTTCATATGGGGTTTCTAAAGGTGAGCTGAACGTTTTTAAAACCATTTGCCAAACTTTGTGGATAATGTTTCTTCGTTGTATGCTTGTTACCTCTTGTCTTGGTTAGCTGGTTATATCGTGCGGCTGTGAGAGGGGCGGGACGGAGGCCATACTGGAGCTAGTTGGTAGGGAACAAGATTGAGCTATTTTCGCGTTAAATCCTGCTGAACTAAAACGGCTTACTTATTTGACAAACCATTTTTTGTTGTATCAGGATAACTGTAGAAATGTGCATGCACAATGTAGTTCCTTTCAATAGCTTGAATTGTTGTTTACGAAATTATTTTTATTTGCAAGATTGACATTTTGTGATTTATTTTTTGGGGGGATCATGCGGGTGTTGAAAGAAGGTGCTGTGAATCAGGCATTACCCCATTAATGCTTTTTGGGTCAAGTAAAATCAACATCCTCTTAGGGTACACGCCCCCCACCCCCACCATGCTGCTACAGAGCTCGAGAAAAAGATCTAGAACATTCTAGGTAAATTGAGCAAAGAATAAAGACAGCATTTGACCGAGTTTGTTGACAAATTGTCATTTCGGGGATTGAAGGGCGTCAACTAGTCGGGACGGTTGTCGATGCTTACTTTTGTTCGGTGTCACCGAGATATCCACGTCGTGTGTTTATAATATTGACTAACTAGATATGCGTGTTCCCTCAGTAATTTATGATAAGATGATTACATAGACCTCAGTAAAAATGATCTCCTATGCGAATTCTGCCTGTCAAGGGGTCATTTTGCATGTATTTAGTCAGCTATTTAGGCCATAAAAACAATCCTTTTAAATTGCTTGTTGTTTTCAGTCTCAACCTACAATGAAATCTCCTGCTATTGACAGCAAAGCCGACCATTCGTGCATATCTGTAGGCGGGCTATAACTGCGCTTTGACCAATAGGGCTGTTGGATTACGTGGGTGTTGGCCCAGGATAGTAGTACGTTAGTTTGACGTTGTACTTGTTTGTGTTGGGATCCATGTTGAGGCAGCCTAAAACTATTCATTCAGTCGATTAGTGATTGTATTTTTGTTGTTGTTGATTGCTCACTACAATCCTGTACTCGAATATATACATTTGGCCATATGTCTCTTCCGAAAGTCAGATATTGCAGAGGTATTATGCTGAGTAGTTAACGTTAGATCGTCCATCGTCATGGCGTGTAACGCTAGACATCTAGTCCTATATCTATACTGAACAAAAATATACACGCAACATGCAACAATTTCAAATATTTTACTAAGTTACCGTTCATATAGGGAAATCAGTCAATTTAAATAAATGAGGCACTATTCTATGGATTTCACATGACTGGGCAGGGGTGCAGCTATGGGTGGGCCTTGGAGGGCATAGGCCCACTCACTCAGGAGTTTTTCCCCCCCACAACAGGGCTTTATTTCCAATAGAAATACTGCTCAGTATACCCCATGCAGAAGAAGAAGCCGGATGTTGAGGTCCTGGGCTGTCGTGGTTACACGTGGTCTGCGGTTGTGAGGCCGGTTGGACATACTGCCAAATTCTCTAAAATGACAATGGAGGCAGCTTATGGTAGAGAAATGAATATTCAATTCTCCAGCAACCGCTCTGGTGGACATTCCTCAGCCAGCATGGCAATTGCAGGCTCCCTCAACACTTGAGACATCTGTGGCATTGTGTTCTGTGACAACTGCACATTTTAGAGTGGCCTTTTATTGTCCCCAGCACAAGGTGCTCCTGTGTAATGATCATGCTGTTTCATTTGCTTCTTTATATTCCACACCTGTCAGGTGGATGGATTATCTTGGAAAAGGAGAAATGCTTAAATTTGTGTGTATGGAACATTTCTGTGGTKTTATTTCAACTCATGAAACATGGGACCAACACTTTATATGTTGCGTTTTATYTTTTTGTTCAGCGTAGTTTATAGGTGGTAGATCTGAAGACTTTAAACCCATTTCAGCTGTAATTCTTTCCTACATGATCGATTTGCCCCTGTAAACTTAGGGGTGACCAGTGTTGCAAATTTGATGTGGAGTGCGCTGCATGCTGAGAATACCACACACATTCTTGTCTTGACTCTTTGCTCAACATGTCCTCAAAGCAAGGTTGTCATTACCAGCTGTGGTGGTTAGACCAGGAGGATATCCTTCAGAGTACATGAAAGAAAGATGTCTGCCTCAGTGTATTGGTTAACTTTGTGATAATAATAACATGGTAATAACTGAGATAATAAAACGGACCTAAACATCCTTGTTACAGAAATTCAACAATAATCCTGAAACAGTCCATTTTGTATATTGGTAGTACAGTATCTCAAATGTTGCCAGCCTTGCAGACAAAATCAATGCAATTTAAAACATCTAGGCTATGTAGATGTACACTGAACATTTAATGGTATGTCTCTCAGGCGTAGTCAGTTAATTATTATACGGTTGCTGGTGCTGCATTTAAATCCTGGTTTTGTTTTGGTATTGGCCCTAGACCTATAAATATGCTTGCATGATATTGATAGAAGTTGCCCGGTAGTATTAAGTTTGCGTGACTCATCTTGCCATGTTTATAGCCTACTTTTCTGTTGTAGTTGTAGAGAACATAGCTATTTCTCTCTGTAATTAATTAGCGAATGGAGATGACAACAAATAATTCCTGCTACCATTACCAAATTGGCCTATCACACTTGAGATGATTATCTCTCTGTTATTATATTATAAAGCCAACACACGTGGCAAGGATTCAGTTCAGCACGGAAGCAGAGCTTTCTCTGTAGGATGCTACCTTCAATATTAGCAGAATAATATGAAACTTGGATATGCTGGTGATATATTTTTTGGTGTGCTGCAAAAGGGGCACAGGAGAGGTCCCTTCCTGTGTTTCTAAAATATACCTATGCTGGCCTTTACACCAATGTTTTTTTTGTGAAGCATATCAGTTGGTGACGGGGTAGCAATTGATAAAGTAGAGTATCACAATATTATCTTTGACGATATTTATATACAATACCAGTCAAAAGTTTGGGCACCTACTCATTCCAGGGTTTTATTTTATTTTTACTATTTTCTACATTGTAGAATCATAGTGAAGACAATCAAAACTATGAAATAACACATATGGAATCATGTAGTAACCAATAGAGTGTTAAACAAATCAAAATATGTTTTAGATTCCTCAAATCTAAAACATTGCTACACCCTTTGCCTTGATGACAGCTTTGCACGAGCATGGCATTCTCTCAACCAGCTTAACCTGGAATGCTTTTCTAACTGTCTTGAAGGAATTCCCACATATGCTGAGCATTTGTTGGCTGCTTTTCCTTCACTCTGCGGTCCAACTCATCCCAAACATCTCAATTGGGTTGAGGTCGGGGTGATTGTGGAGGCCAGGTCATCTGATGCAGCACTCCATCACTCTCRTCCTTGGTCAAATAGCCCTTACACAGCCTGGATGTGTGTTGGGTCATTGCCCTGTTGAAAAARAAATGATAGTCCCACTTAGCGCAAACCAGATGGAATGGGGTATCACTGTAGAATGCTGTGGTAGCCATGCTTTAAGTAGGCCTTGAATTTAAAAAAAATTCAGTGTATTTTCCACACCACCTCCTCCATGCTTCACGGTGGGAACCACACATGCGGAGATCATCCATTCACCTACTATGCGTCTCACAAAGACATGGCGGTTGGAACCAAAAATCGCAAATTTGGACTCATCAGACAGACCAAAGGACAGACTAATATCCATTGCTCGTGTTTCTTGGCACAAGCAAAGTCTCTTCTTATTATTATTGGTGTCCTTTTGGTAGAGGTTTCTTTGCAGCAATTTGACCAAGAAGGCCTGATTTTCTATTATTGTGTGCATGTAACTGTACTCATTGTTGTCAGGGATCAGAGAAGTTGGGTTAAATGCAGAAGACACATTTCAGTTGAATGTATTCAGTTGTACAACTGACTAGGTATCCCCCTTTCCATGGTTGTAAAGAGTATGTTATAAAAAAGATGTAGGTCCATTATTTTCTACATACTTTATATCTGGTTTAAGTTAACACAGAACCCTCCCCCCACCCCTTTTAAATGGTCAATTTGCTGGTAGGCTGGTTTAGCCTCAATGTTTTCTGTGTGCTTGTGAGTGAGACCCTCCCACCCTGAAGCTGGTACAGGAGTATGACTGTCCCTTGTATCTGTCGTTCTTTCCCCACACAATCAGATTGTGAAGTGGGCTCATGTTTRCTAAGGCCTGTGGCTTAATGCCTATGGCTTAATGCCTTTCCAATTGTGTTGAGACCTTTTGAAGCCAGCTAATGCATAGTGAAGTTTAATGCCCGTCAGGAGCAGCTTGTGACATCCATTGTGACCAATGATATATACAAAAACTAGATTGCTGATGCTATGTATTGGCCAATGAGAGGCTTTGAAGCCACCGGTCGGCCATATTGGTAATCCTCAGCTGCAGCCCTCCATAGGAATGAATGGAATTGCACAGTATTTCAATGAAATGTTTCAAGGACAAATTTACATGTATTTATGTTTTATTTTTAGGTTTGGGTGGGGACAGTAACATTAATATTGAAAAAAATTAAACTTTAAGGAAAATGGCTTGCTATATATTTGATTTGCATGTATAGCTCACATAACATAATTTTAAAAAGGATGCTTTAAGGTGTCTGTGATAGAATAAACATGGAAAAAAACAATGTAGACTTTAATAAATGCATTTCTATAGCTTCCAAAATGTTTTTTTACAGCGGTGGGGGAGTAGTAAAATGGATCAGCGATGGGGGAGTGGTAAAATGGATCAACGATGGGGGAGTGGTAAAATGGATCAACGATGGGGGAGTGGTAAAATGGATCAACGATGGGGGAGTAGTAAAATGGATCAACGATGGGGGAGTGGTAAAATGGATCAACGATGGGGGAGTAGTAAAATGGATCAGCGGTGGCTTCAGAACAGTGCTCCCTGMRWGTCATCTAGTGTATATATAAATAATTGATTGTGACCCATATGTCAGTGCCCATGGTAAAATGACTTAACCTGTCTGCATAGCATACTGAAGAGCCCATTATGCTTTAGTCGTGATCTCCTATTTCAAAATCTTGCGCCAACAAGGCTAAGACATGTAGCCTGCCCTAATCTAGATGGACTACAGTGCTGTCAATACTGGGTGTGGGGCATTATTTCGGCCTTCCTTTCATCTCCATATTCTGCCGTCAACAGAAACCTAACAGAAACCTATCATCAGAGAAATCTGACTAGGAAGTGAGTGGTCAATCGTAAGCGTAGGAGAGAGGCCTACTCTGTAGCGTGCATTTTAGAAACTGTTGCAGTAAGGCATCACGCAGTGTGTTTTTAATGTCCAGGGGGATGTTTCTGTGTAGAGAGGACAAAGATATTAAAATGGCAGAGTGCAGTAGCCAGGCTGGCAGGCAGTTTCGCATGGCATCAGCACATTGCAGCAAGGGCTTCCCCACAGTGCCTCCCAAAACACAATCGCCCTCATCTGAGTGGCTCTAACAGGTGGGTGTATTTTCAGGACCAGGACTGCACTCACAGCACATTACTTTTCCTTTGCATGGCATTTTAAGACTCATCAACACATCTCGCTTTTAAGGTGAGCTATGTGTAACCAGTAACATACTGACTAGGTATGCGTAACCAGTAACATACTGACTAGGTATACGTAACTCGTTTCAGCCAGGGCTACTGCTCTGTTTTGCAGGCTATGCTGCCGTGTCTGTGTGTGTCTGTGTGATGCTGTGGCAGGCAGAGAGAAGAGGAGGTGGTGTTTTTCTGTTGGTGTTTTTCCTCTGCGGGCAAAAGCTGCTGTGTGAAAAGCAGACAGGGGTGATAAGAAGCTCATTTGACTGAGTTGGCAAACCAGGTGGAAAATGTCATCCGCCACTAGAGGAGCTGGGTTGTTTTGCTCTGTGTCACAGCTGGCCACCACAGTGCCCTCCCTCCCCAGCATATTTCTCATGATTTGTTATGCAAACGGGGTCCAGCGACTCTGCTCCCTCTCTTTGTGACTCTTCGTTGGCAGCGGGGAATGGTAGCTAGCTAGAGTCGTTTTAAAAATAGCCTAGACACAGTGTTTATTCAATGCTCATTCTGTCTCGCATCAAACTAATCTGCTGCCTGCAGGGAGGGCTCCCAGTGTATTTTCTGGATCTGAAATGCTGCAACCGGACAATGTCGGCAACTTTGCTCGGCTTCGACTATGTCTTTTTTACAAACATGGAAGCCCCCCCCCCAGTTTTGCACTGAGTGTAACCAACACAGTCATGAGTTAAGATATATCACACTAGAGTTGATAGAAGTAGGCTATGTGTTCTGATTTAAATGAACAGCCGGTCTTGACAGTCGCTCTTAAAAGCCGTGTTTGACGATCTGCACAGAATCTCAGCTTGCAGGCTAAGTGACAGTATTATGTGTTTGAGGCGTATAAGATCGTAGGCGGGGAAGTAGGAAAATGTGCAAACATATGTAATATCTTACTAATTGAACCCTTCCATTCCCCCTGTGTTCTCATCTCTCTCCAGACACCAGGCATCAGACGAGAACTAGACTTCCATGAGTTCACAGAGTTTTCCACAATAAAGAAGACTCTTTTTGTTACTTAACTCATAGATTTTTCTACTGTCGGTTGACATCATCCGAAGACGACTGGGACACGAGTTCGGAGGAAAAATTCCCAATAAGGAACAGAGATCGGTGCTCGGCGATGCCTCAGGTAATGGAAGGGAAGTTCTTTAGAAGTGGTCCAGCTTTAGCCAGTTGTTTCTCCATAGTCTTGCAATTTACCAACTTCTGAAGCGAAAACAACTAGGTTGCTGGACAGTTAATGGACAGTCTGTAGCCTAAAACTGACAGACCTCAGTCTAGTTGCCCTGCAATTACACTGTGGATGACATAGCCACAGATGGAACAATGAGCCGGTTAGTTAGAAAAGTCTTTGATACAGCTGTCAGTGGACAGACAGCCTATGGCGATTTCCCACGTCCATGGGAACATTCCCCTTTTTATCCATGCTGACCCAACCCCACAAATGTTGTTTGTTCACTGTTACTCTCCATGCTTAACTAAATGTTATAGGGGCAATCTGCAGTTGGTGCATACATGAATTAAAATTAATTAATTAATTWAAAAAATTWAAAAAATTAAAGTTCATTTTATATATACCCATTGATTCTTACAGAATGTAATTTATAATTGCCTCATGACCGTAGTTTAAAACAGATTGCCTCTTTAAACTACAACTATACTGAACAAAAATATAAATGCAACATGGAACAATTTCAAAGATTTAACTGAGTTACAGTTCATATAAGGAAATCAGTCAATTGAAATAAATAAATTAGGCCCTAATCTATGGATTTCACATGACAGGGTCGCAGCCATGGGAGGGCATAGGGTCGCAGCCAGGCCCAGCCAATCAGAATTAGTTTGTCCCCACAAAAGGGCTTTATTACAGACAGGAATACTCCTCAGCAACCCCACCCTCCCCCTTCAGACGATCCCTTAGGTGAAGAAGCCAGATGTAGAGGTCCTGCCTGTTGTGGTAAACATTCGATTTACATTCAATTCCCTGGCAACAGTCTGCGGTTGTGAGGCCGGTTTGACATACTGCCAAATTCTCTAAAATGACGTTGGAGGCGGCTTTATGGTAGAGAAATGTAACATTAAATTCCCTGGCAACAGCTCTCATGGACATTCCTGCAGTCAGCATGCCAATTACACGCTCCCTCAACTTGAGACATCTGTGGCATTGTGTTGTGTGACACAAATGCACATTTTAGCYWGGCCTTTTATTGTCCCCAGCACAAGGTTGATATGCCACACTTGTCAGGTGGATGGATTAACTTGGCAAATGAGAAATGCTCACTAACAGGGATGTAAACAAATTTGTGCACAAAAAAATACGCTTTTATTTCAGCTCATGAAACATGGGACCAACACTTTTACATGTTGCATTTTTTTTATTTTTGTTCAGTATAATTATCTCCCTTCACTCTGAAATGGAAAAGCTGTATTTAAACATGTTCTTCAGAGTATTATYACAGGACAACAGGAATTGCAACAGGTTGAATAGTTTGGAATGTTTATTTCCCTTTAGCCCAGCATCAGTGGAATGGATCTTCCCTTTGGAGATTTCTTTCAAAATTATACTTTTGCTGATCAGGCGCTGACCAGCACGGACCTGTTGGCGAGTAACACAGACCCAGACTTCATGTACGAACTGGTAAGTGTTGGCCTCATTCATTACAAAACCCACTGATATTGCCAACTACTTTTTCATTGGCAAGTTTAGCAAATTTAGGCATGACATGCCAGCAACAAACGCCGAACCTACACATCCAAGTATAACTGACCAAATTATTAGAGACGAGCGTTGTCATTTTGAATTCCGTAAAGTGAGTGTGGAAGAGGTGATTTTTTTGTTGTTGTTGTCTATCAACAATGACAAGCCACCAGGGTCTGACAACTTGGATTGAAAATTACTGAGGATAATAGAGGACGATATTGCCACTCCTATTTGCCACATTTTCAATCTAAGCCTACTAGAAAGTATGTGGCCTCGTGCCTGGAAGGAAGCAAAAGTCATTCCGCTACCCAAGAATTCCGCTGCCCCCTTTACTGGCTCAAATAGCCGACCAATCAGTCTGTTACCAACCCGTAGTAAACTTTTGGGAAAAATGGTGTTTGACCAGATACAATGCTATTATACAGTAAACAAATTGACAACAGACTTTTAGCACCCTTATAGGGGAGGACATTCAAAAGCACAGCACTTATAGAAATGACTGCTATATTGTGGATAAAGAGTTACCTAACAGAACACAGAGGGATGTTCTTTAATGGAAGCCTCAAACATAATCCAGGTAGAAGTAGGAATTCCCCAGGGCAGCTGTCAAGGCCCCTTACTATTTTCAGTCTTTACTAACGACATGCCACTGGCTTTGAGTAAAGACAGTGTGTCTATGTATGCGGAGGATTCAACACTATACACGTCAGCTACTACAGCGACTGAAATTACTGCAACACCTAATAAAGAGATGTAGTTATTTTCAGAATGGGTGGCAAGAAATGTTAGTCCTAAATATTTAATTCAAAAGCATTGTATTTGGGACAAATCATTCACTAAACCCTAAACCCCGACACAATCTTGTAATGAATGATGTGGAAATTGAGCTAGTTGAGGTGACTAAACTGCTAGGAGTTACCCTGGATTGTAAACTGTCATGGTCAAAACATGTTGATACTACAGTAGCTAAAATAGAGAGAAGTCTGTCCATAATGAAGCGCTGCTCTGCCTTCTTTACAACACTATCAACAAGGTATATCCTACAGGCCCGAGTTTTGTCTCACCTAGACTACTGTTCAGTCGTGTGGTCAGGTGCCACAAAGAGGGACTTAGGAAAATTACAATTGGCTCAGAACAGGGCAACAAGGCTGGCCCTTAATGTACACAGAGAGCTAACATTAATAATATGCATGTCAATCTCTCATGGCTCAAAGTGGAGGAGCGATTGACTTCATCACTACTTGTTTTTGTAAGAAATGTCGATAAGCTGAATGCACCGAGCTGTCTGTTTAAACTACTAGCACAAGACATGCCACCAGAGGTCTCTTCACAATCCCCCAAGTCCAGAACAGACTACGGGAGGCGCACAGTACTACATAGAAATCAAATTTGTTGCATACACATATTGAGCTGAAGTTATTGCAGGTGTAGTGAAATGCTTGTAAAATACTTGACTACATGGAATTCCACATCAGGTAACTGAAGCAAGCAGTAGAATCAGATTATTATTATTTTTAAACAGATAAAAATACACCTTATGGAACAGCGGGGACTGTGAAGAGAGACACACACACACACACGCACGCACGGGTACAGACACACGCATACTTACACTCACACTAGCACACGTACATTGTAATATTGTTGTATGGTGGTATTATACATTTTGTATTGTAGRGGTGTAATAATGTTATATGATGTACTGTTTTATTTTATGTGTTATGTAAGTGCCTTAATGTGTTTGGACCCCAGGAAGAGTAGCTGCTGCCTTGGCAACAGCTAATGGGGATCCATAATAAATACACACAGAGAGGCAGGACAGGTGGTGTAGTAGAGAACACAACATGCTATGACAATACAATAAAAAAAATGTAACGTTATTTACACAGAATATTGTTGATTGAAGATGGTTGCATACTTATCACACTATTTTCATCTCTGTACTTTCTTTTCCTCCCCAGGACAGAGAAATGACTGCTTGCCTAAGTCCTAGAGTTGATCACTTCACGGTGGGGGACTGCAAGGAGATGGAGTGTGGGGAGCACCTCATGGAGCTGGTGGACAGCGACCCGGCCTACAGCTCGAACTTTGAGCAGTGGGATACGTACTGGGAGGACCTGACCAAGTACACCCGTTTCACCAGCTGTGACATCTGGGGCACCAAGGAGGCAGGCCTGGATGACTTCTCCAGCCCTTACCAAGACGAGGAGGTGATTGCCCGGACCCCCACCTTGGCTCAGCTCAACAGCGAGGACTCGCAGCCCCCTGTGTGTGACACACTCTACCACCCTGATCTGCTGATAGGGGGCCAGAAGCAGCACACCTCCCTCCACCCACTCTCCCTGAGCAAGAAGACAGCCGCCCGCCCGGGCCCCTCCTCTTCCTGCTCCAACCTGGTCAAGAACCCCCTGGGCGACTTTGCCAAGGGTTCCCAGAAGGCCACCTGGCCTGTCCCCTCCAGCACAGAGACAATGTCCAAGGCCCAGGGAACCAGCAAGATGGCCACCCTGGGCTACCACTGCAATGACTACGTGCGCAAGGCAAAGGTTCGCATCAGCATGCCCCACCGGCCCCTAGTCGACATGCCCATGGCCTCCCATCAGGTTGAGGCTGAAAACCACTTCACATACAGCAGCAAGCCCCCAGAGCTGGCCACCACATCTGGCTGTGCTGCCCCCGTGGCTGCTCCTGCTACTGCAGCCTCCGCCTCTGCCTCCGCCAGCACCCTGGCCTATGAGAAGACGGTAGAGCTGCCTCGCCGGGAGATGCCACCCGCCTCAGTGGGCACGTCTGGAGCTGTGCCCCCTATGCTCCACTACCCTGTAGCTGGGGCTGGGGCCAGCGAGACCCTGGTGACTGCCAGTGGGACTGACCCAGTCTCTGACAAGAAGAAGGAGGAGGAGCACAACTACTCCCTGTTCCTAACCCGAGCCAGGCTGGCCGGGAAAGCCCTCACGGAGGAGGAGGAGGAGGAGGAAGAGGAGGAGGAGGAGGAAGAGGAGGAGGTGGGGGAGGACGAAGAGGATGCTGAGGGGGTGGAGCTGGATGAAGATCTCGATGAAGATCATGATGAGGGTTTTGGCAGTGAGCATGAGCTCTCTGAGAATGATGATGAGGAAGATGAGGAGGACGATGATTATGAGGGGGATAAAGATGATGACATGAGCGACGCCTTCTCCGAGCCAGGTAGCCATATATCAGGTAGACATTCACCTTTTTTGAGACTCACATTGGCCCCGAGGCCAAAGTCCAAGCATGTACCTTTATAGCAATCATTTTGTTTTTCCATGTGAAGTGAGGTTGGAGTCGCTGAAGGTGCTCTCTTCAGACCGGCAGTTTATTACAAATGTCAGCTCCCTGTAATAGTAATGATCACTTAGAGTTCTGGATGGGAATATCTTTGTAGCTGCAGAGTCCCACGGAAAGGAAATATGTGATTGGTGAACTTATTCCCTGTTGGGAGTTCCTGGCCTGGCCCGGCCCATTGTGGTCCAGTGAGTCAGGATTATAAATGGATCTTGAGAATGGGGTCATGTTTCTGCTTTGGGTGGATGTTAGTGTGACCCTGGCCATGCTCTGAGATGGAACAGTATAATCAAGGGTTTATTTAAGCAGTTTTATATGTGGAAGGCTCTCTGATCGACTGACCCTGTGCCATTTTCTCATCCTCGCTCTCTCTCCATCTTCATCTCTCTACCCTCACCCTTATCTCCCTTGCTAATATTTTCTCTCTGGTCCTTCTTTCTCTCAATTGTGTCTTTCGCTCTCTCCCTCCCTCCCTGTTGTGATCAGGATGTGACAATGACGCGGTGGAGGACGTGAAGGGGCTGACGGCAGGGATCTCCAGGAAGAGGGGCAAGCGCCGCTACTTCTGGGAGTACAGCGAGCAGCTCACCCCCTCCAAGCAGGAATGCTTGCTCAAGCCCTCTGAGTGGGACAGGGAGACCCTGCCCAGCAACATGTACCAGAGGAATGGCCCACACCACGGTGAGACACACTTTATCATAAACACACACATCTGGTAAGTGGTGACATGTACAAGCACACACCACAAAATATCTATTGCACTACAATCATGTGAAGAAGTATGAATTCCCGCATTTACACATACAGTTGATGGAAGCCACACTCTTCATAGTTCATCGATTACAGTAGATCACATCATACAGTACATTCTACCCTGATAATGTATGTAGGTTATAAATGTAACATTGTTGTTCCATTATTTATAGTGTACATTTTGGGGTTTTTAATGAATCCATTTGAGATACAAATGTGTCTGACTGTCCCTGCTGACTAAGGGACATGTCTCAGTGGTTAACTGGCTCGGTGATGGGCTGTGTGAACAGGGAAGTACACTCTGAAGAAGTCTCGGCGGACAGATGTGGAGGACTTGACCCCTAACCCTCGCAAGCTGCTGCAGATCGGGAACGAGCTGCGTAAGCTCAACAAAGTGATCAGTGATCTGACCCCGGTCAGCGAGCTGCCCCTCACAGCCCGCCCACGCTCCCGCAAGGAGAAGAACAAACTGGCGTCCAGGTACTGGATACTCACCTTGAAACCTTGTTCAACTCTTGCTCTCCAGAACCTTCACTTTCTGCCTTTTTAACAGTTAAATTTGATACATGCTACTACTACTACTACTAGTAGTACTGTCACTACTACTACTACTAGTAGTACTGTCACTACTACTACTACTACTACTACTACTAGTAGTATACTATTAGTACTGCTATCACTGCTTAGTGCTATCGCTGCTGCTATACTAGTGCTATCGCTGCTAGTTACTATCGCTGCTAGTACTAATACTGCTAGTACTAGTTTTATCACTACTAGTACACACTACTATCACTACTACTACTACTACTACTACTATGTCACTACTACTGCTACTATTACTACTACTACTAATGTCACTACTACTACTACTAATGTCACTACTACTGCCTGCTATTACTACTACTACTACTAATGTCACTACTTACTGCTGCTATTACTACTACTACTAATGTCTACTACTACTGCTACTATTACTACTACTACCTAATGTCACTACTACTGCTGCTATAACTACTACTTCACATACTACTTTAATGTCACTACTACTGCTGCTTATTACTACTACTACTATTACTACTACTTGGTCACTACTACTAATGTCACTACTACTACTACTAAATGTTACTACTACTAATGTCACTACTACTACTACTAATTGTTACTTACTACTAATGTCACTACTTACTACTTACTACTAATGTCACTACTACTGCTACTATTTACTACTACTACTAATGTCACTACTACTGCTCTATTACTTACTACTACTATTACTACTACTGTCACTACTACTAATGTCACTACTACTGCTGCTATTTACTATGCTACTATTACTACTTTACTGTCACTACTACTAATGTCACTACTACTAATGTCACTACTACTGCTTACTATTATACTACTACTACTATTACTACTACTGCTTACTATACTATTACTTAATGTCACTACTACTTGCTACTATTACTCTGACTACTACTATTACTACTGACTGCTACTAGCTGTTACATCAACTCCATAACGCTCGGATCAGCTTCGAACGACGTTACACTGTACCTCGCGTATAACATCAATGATCACCATTTTTCCATTGCTTTAACTGATCCTCGCTACTACCTGGAATGTCACTTACTACTACTACTACTGTCACTACTACTAATGTCACTACTAATGCTACTATTACTACTACTACTAATGTCACTACTGCTGCTACTGTCACTGCTACTACTACTGCTATTACTTCTACTACTATTACTACATAAGGTGTGTTCTTGTTATATGTATACCTTTACACACGCTGTTTGTCTCTCTGTTCAGGGCCTGTCGGCTGAAGAAGAAAGCTCAGTATGAGGCCAACAAAGTCAAGCTGTGGGGTCTGGGCACAGAATATGGTATGTTGATCAGTTATGTTGAATAATACACTTTTCCCATAGTCGATTTCCCACTTGGTTTCCGTTTTCTACATTGTGCAATTGGTAGACTGTCAATTGTCCTTCTGTATAATTAGTGGTTTAGGGAAGGAAGTTTATTATGTGTTGTGTTTGTAAATAGCTTTATTGCCAATCTCTTTCTCTAAAAATAAATAACAATTACATTGCCCTTGTTTTATTGTTTGTTCCAGATCGGCTTCTGTTTGTCATCAACACCATAAAGGAAGAGATAGTGAACAGAGTGCAGGATATCTGCGACGACAAGGGAACTAGCATGACTGAAACTCTGGACAAACTCATCCAAGAGACCCTTGGTAAGATGATGATGTATTTTTCGTAAGTAGCAACAGAAATAGGACACACGTTCCGCTAGCGGAACCCCCCCACAACATTCCGCTGAAAAGGCAGCGCAGGAAATTCAAAAATAATTTTTAGAAATATGTAACTTTCACACAATAACAAGTCCAATACAGCAAATTAAAGATAAACATCTTGTTAATCTACCCATCGTGTCAGATTTCAAAAATGCTTTACAGCAAAAACACAACATATGATAATGTTAGATCACCGCCAAGTCCAAAAAACACACCGCCATTTTCCCAGCCAAAGATAGGAGTCACAAAACGCAGAAATAGAGATAAAATTAATCACTAACCTTTGATGATCTTCATCAGATGACACTCATAGGACATCATGTTACACAATACATGTATGTTTTGTTCGATAATGTGCATATTTATATCCAAAAATCTCAGTTTACATTGGCGCCATGTTCAGAAATGCCTCCAAAATATCCGGAGAAATTGCAGAGAGCCACATCAAATAACGGGAAATACTCATCATAAACTTTGAAAGATACATGTTTTACATAGAATTAAAGATACACTTGTTCTTAATGCAACCGCTGTGTCAGATTTCAAAAAACTTTGCGGAAAAAGCACACCATGCAATAATCTGAGACGGCGCTCAGAAATAACAACATTTCTCCACCATGTTGGAGTGAACAGAAATATGAAATTACATCAAATATTCCCTTACCTTTGATCATCTTCATCAGAATGCACTCCCAGGAATCCTAGTTCCACAATAAAGTGTTGTTTTGTTCGATAATGTCCGGTATTTATGTCCAAGTAGCTACTTTTGCTAGCACGTTTAGTAAACATATCCAAACGCTCGCGCCGGTCCAGGCGAACTCGGACGAAAACTTCAAAAAGTTATATAACAGGTTGAATAAACTGGTCAAACTTAGTAGAGAATCAATCTTCAGGATGTTATCATATATATCCAATAACGTTCCAACCGGAGCATTCCTTCGTGTCTGTAGAAGTTATGGAACGCAAGGCGATATCATGAGGAAAGAGCGTGACCAGGAACTGGCAATCTGCCAGACCACCGACTCATTCCCCTCTCATCCGGCCCCACAACACAGCATAAGCTTCATTCGACGTTCTACAGACTGTTGACATCTAGTGGAAGGCGTAGGAAGTGCAAACAGATCCATATCTTAGAGGGATTTGAACAGGCGATGAGTTGAATATCGACCAGCCTCAGAATTTCCACTTCCTGTTTGGAAGTTTGCCTGCCATATGAGTTCTGTTATACTCACAGACATAATTCAAACTGTTTTATAAACTTCAGAGTTTTTTTCTATCCAATAGTAATAATAATATGCATATATTAGCATCTGGGACAGAGTAGGAGGCAGTTCAATTTGGGCACGCTATTCATCCAAAGTGAAAATGCTGCCCCCTATCCCTAAAAAGTTAAACAATGGCTGTTTAAATAAACGTGTCCTTTTTTTTTCTTTCTGCAGTGAAGTCACCAGTTGCCGGGCAGACGTCTGACTTTGTTAACCAGATCCTAGAGAACACTGGCAAGGGGGATCCCACTGGAGGACTGGTCGGGCTGCGCGTACCCACGTCTAGAGTGTAGATGGACCATGTAGAGGTTTGGTGATGGCATACTCAAAGCCATCCGCGCCATTCTTGTCCCACACTGTAACGGCTCACCCTCTGCATGGCCATTCCATCCAGGAATCGCATCACCATGCCCTGTGGGAAGACATACATACCACGCTCCAAATGTATGTATGTCTTCACACTGTGAGCATGCGCTGAAATGAAACTTAGTATCTATCTCTGCACTAGTAGTCTGTTACTCGCCATTTGTGCACATGGCTAGTGCACGTGGCTAGTGTCTTTAGGGCCGCAGTGTTTGCGAATTCAAAGCCAATATATGAAAAATACCTCCCGAAATGTTTGTTGGAAGAAAAGAAAAAAATCAAGCAAAACAGAATGATTATCAGTTCTAGCTGTAGCCATTTCCTGTAGCGTTCAAACGACCCGTTTCATGCCTGCGTACCTGGGTGGGAAAGGCGACACAGGATGCCGTTATAATTAGAGTGAGACGACGGGACGGCACCAGATATTTGCTATTGAAACCTAAATAGTAACTTGTCAATCCCATGTCCATGTCACCTTTTACTGAACTGTGCTTCTCAGATGAAGAAAAAAATAACTTAAAACAGCCACTGGGTATTCTATAGTGTCTACTGTTGTGGAGGTATAGGGAACGCTTCATACCTGTTGTCTGCTTTCCCATTCTAGCACCGTGGCATTCACATAGGAGGAGATGATGTTACCCAATACTCTCAACCTGCCAACCGCATTATAAGGCAACAAAAACACACACGCACCTGAATTACTACTAACATTTAAGAAAGTCTACTTTGACGGAATGACGCTAAAAATTAGTAGAAGTTGGGGGGGGATACACAGGAATGCAGTGAAAGGTTGTTTTGCGATTTGGCCTGATTTTTCAATTCCATTGTCCTGTGTTTTTGCAGTTGAGAAGATATTTCAAATAGACTTGAGCAGAAGGCCACTATATTCCCATCCTTTGCATGGGGAAATTCTTAGTCATCTGACTATAAGCTAGATGATGTGATCATAACAAACCATTTCCTCTATATACCCTTTGGTTGAAGCGTCTTCAAATGAAAACGCCATTGGCTTCTTGCAAAGTAGGGATGAGAGGGCTAATAGTTTGAAGTTCCTTAGTTTGGTGTGTTCATATTTGTATTTAATAACAGTACTGTTCATTGTGCCTTGTATTTAAAGTGAGATGATTACACAAGTGGTTGAAGGATAGTGGACCATTTTACACTGAGGGAGAGCAGAACATGGTGCAGGGAAGGTCAAGAGGTTTGTAATGTATTTCTGCTCTTTCAAGCTATTCTGAATGTACATATGAACATGGAACATGTAGATATATGCCACAGAGTCTGTGCATTGTATTATAAGATGGCTCTGACAAAAATGTACTTTGGTTATCGGTACTTGGACTTTGGGGCAGGGGAATGGGAATGGGAGGGTTAAAAAGGATATTCGTATAGAATTTAAAAAAAATATTTGCACACTATATTTTGATTGCTTTTTGTACCAAAGACACATGCAACGAAAACGGCGACTAGCCAGATAAAGTAAGGTTTTGCACAGCTTACCTGACACCGTATTGAATGTAGGAAATGTGGTAGGGTCAGGGATTTTCATTGAACTGTGAAATTTGCTTGGGTCCAATTACGTACTGAAAGAAGCATTCATTAACTTTTTCTAAACGTCTCTTGTCAGTTGGCTTCTCAAGTAGATTAGTTGCTTTAAAAACATTTGATAGATTCCAGACGTTACATGTAATACTTCCACTTCTATTGTGCTTTGGCACGAAGTAGAAAAGAGATGGAGAACAATTGCATAATACAATTTTATTTTGACTGTTTGTCAAAACGTCACAAATAACCAAAAGGTATATCACTTCTATAATTTATGTAGGTGAGACGAATACACATACATATATGTCATATTAAGTGTTGCCTATTTATAGTAATGTCCATTCATGCATACACATATCTATCTATTGTGAATTGCCACTTTTTTTCAAATTGATACGTTAATACGCATGACACATTTCTAAGGCCTATCCTCACATTCAGAGAAACTTTGAAAAAAAAAAATGGAATGAAAAAACAAACATTTTTGTACTATTTGCCTTTTTCTGTTGGTGCGCATGTATGTCATTTGAGAGATGTTCAGAGAAATACATTTCTGGATGGTGACTGCATGAGATAGGGTAGGGTTTCTGGATGGAGACTCTGCATGAGATAGGGTAGGGTTTCTGGATGGAGACTCTGCATGAGATAGGGTAGGGTTTCTGGATGGAGACTCTGCATGTAGATAGGGTAGGGTTTCTGGATGGAGATCTGCATGAGATAGGGTAGGGTTTTCTGGATGGAGACTGCATGTTGGATAGGGTAGGGTTCTGGATGGTGACTGGAGGGGTTCCTCCTGTTTTTTGTGATCTTTGTGAAGAGGCTCTAGTTTTTTAGGGTTGTTCTGAAAGTAAGCGATTGAATATCATGGATATCATTCTGGTTCTTTTGTGCCCTCCGCCTCAGTTCTTGACACAAGCTCCTCTGTTGCGCTGAGTCACGGGGAAGATTGATAGAAAATGAATGGATGATAAGTCTCAATTGAATACTTGCAATTGTAGTCTTAACCTGTATTACAATCTCAGGCCAGAGGAAATGAGACGAGCAGCTTATGGAGAGGTCTAGCGTCTCTGCTGTAACTTGTCAATGTTGTCCATTTGAAACACTAGGTTTGCTCATTTCAAGAGAACAAGGAGACTTGAGGCTGAATTCAATCAAACCGGCACAGCTGAAAATCCTCACTGCGGAAAGTAACACTGTCCTTATTCTGAGAAGGGCTGTTTTAATTGAAATGTTTTCTTTTATCTAGTAAACATTTTCTTATTTCAGTACTGAAGATATCTGAAACTGCCTTTTGTTTGCTGTAGAAAAACAGTGTTATCGTTCTGCAAGCAGGTTTCTGCACTGCATGCCATACTCCAACTATTTTTGATTGAATTAAAAAGGGAAAAAATACACTTTCTCTGAAACTAGAATGATATGTTTGATAAGATATCTTATTCTACTTACTTGTTGTTAGTGTAGTAAATTTTCTATATAGTCCATGGTTTGTTTTTGTAGTGTTTATTTTGTAAATGGATTTATCTTCTAAATATTATATTTGTATAGTATATCTACTATTACATGTATGAAAAGAAGCACTTTGTTCAAAAAAAAAAAAAAAAAAAAAAACAATATGAATAAAAGCATTTTTCCTTCCATTTGCTGCTAAGCCGACCTTGTTTGAATGCTGCAGTGAGTACTTGACTTCTGTAACCTGACCAGGACAGTGTGTTGGGGAGGTCTTAAGAGGGCAATCAACCTTTGATTACAATGCCCCCTATGTTCTGAATGACTCTAAGGTCATGAATTCATTTGCCTTCAGTAGAGATTTCCTATGGAAAAACAAGTTCTGCTTTGGGTTTTTCTTCAGGTTGATGTACAGTGTAGACACATTTATTCTGGGCGTTTGCCAGAGAGTTATATTGTTATAATTTTAAAAGTAATTTGTACTTGTAACTTGTACTTAATGGGGAGGGGGAGACTGAGGTACTCACAACAGCCCACATTCTTTTGCGAGTACCTCAGAAGGAAAACTATATCACTGTACTGTATGGCAAGTAATTTGCAGTGGAGATTTAATCCGGGATACTTTTTGCCTTCTCAAACACCCATCCATTCACTTAAGATGGCCAATAGTGGGTTCAATTGCAAAGCGGCGTTGCTATGGCAACCGATCTCGGCCAATATTGTACTGTCTACAATCAAGACCTTCAACCTGGTGACATGCTCAAATCAACGATGGCCTCTCCATTGGGATCACTGATGGCAAGTGAGGTTGAGCTAGGGGAATTAATGTTGTGTAAGAAGCTAGTGGAACATAGTGTTGTGAGGCTGATTCCAGCATCGGGTGTGTGTGTCCACGCAGGTTTTCACATTTAACATGATGGGCGCAAGCTGTGCAACTTTACATTCTAACCAGGAGACTCTGTGGCATTTTAACAGTCAAGGAAGTGGTTGACATTCAAAGCCAGTAACTATTCCTTCTGCTCTATTGACATCAAACATATAAACAGATAATAGATTGTGTAATTATGTGCTAGTCTCGTCTGATAATTGAATCCATAATGGTCTCTTCTGCAGCGAATCAGGGTAACTACCATTCTTCTAATAGAAATATATGTAATAGAATAGTAAATCAAAGGAAAATATATTTATCTATTCCAGTTAACGTTGCGATTTTTTTATTTCTGCAGTTSAATAACTCTGTGTGCGTTAATAGAGATTCAATGTAAAACAAAATGGTGCGATGCTCTCTACAGGATAAGAATAGACAAAGGCCAATGGATTTGTAAGTATAAATATTTTACCTAGATTAGTTTTTCTTTATACTCTTAACAAATTTAAACGTACAAACTTTTTTTTTTTWTTWTTATTATTCAAAAGGGAAATAAATTATTTCTAGTTTTGATCCAACCTCTGTTTTACTGTGCTGCTGCTCATTTATGGGTTGGTTATTCATGGATTATATTGTATTAAAAAGATGATGGTTCATTATACATTACATATGTCTATGCTTAACAAATCTTTTTTTTACTTTTTAACAAATTATTAACGCTTTGATCACATTTGAGTTAACCTTATGCTATAGTCTTAGACCTTGTGGATAGATGTCTAATGGTAGCATTACCAAACCGCTGGATCACAATGAGAAAGAGACCGATCTCGATTTATTCCAATTCTCCCAAATGGCTACAGTAGATTCTAGAGAGGAGGCGGCAAGCGTATTTGTCCTCTTTCTTTCAATTCCTGATATGATTTTGGCTTGCTTTGTTATGTAGTTGTTTGTAGTGTATTTGATGACAATGTTCTTAGATTGTGCACTATGCATGTCTTACTTGTTTTTGAGTAAGACAGTGTGTTGCTTTTAGTTTTCAGCTGTCTCGTGTCTGAGCAGAGCATTTTCATTGACTTTATACAAAGACTCTTACCCTGTCTCCATAACCCTATGGAGGTGTTCCTAGTGGTGATAGGCAGGTGGGGAATGAGTGGAGCTATTTCCTCTGACAATGGAGGAGCCACACATGTGTAACGGAGAAAGACCTGTCTAATAACTGCTAGATGAGTATGTTCCTTTCCATCTTATCTAACCAGTTGAATGCTTTGTTTTTTGCTTTAAACTGTCATTCAAAGGACCTGCATTCTGCCATTTATTTATTTATATGTGTGTGTGATATATATATATATATATACACCTTTTCCCCTACACCCATAGTATCTATAGAAATTGAGAACTTAAAGTATTAACACTTGTATAGCTGATTTGTCATGGGCTGTATATTGCGTATATCACTGCTTCAATGCTTAAAGGGGCGGGCACTCAGCAGTTGCTACCTTTTATAAATTAATGATACGTATCCTTTGTTTCTTAAAGAATATAGCTTATAAAAATGCCTCATGAGGTAAGTTCAACTGTCGTAACCCATCGGAAGCCAAAATATACGCTTTTTTTTACTCCAATGTTTGTAAACAAACACTGTTTTTAGCCTAAAAACATGGTTAAAACTATATTTTTAATATAATGGATGGTCAGTCCTTGCATCCATAGCTCTTTGAATTTGAGAGTGCTTACTAGTGCTCAGCGATTAACCTACGTTTTTGTATTTTTTGTTATTAAACAACTAATTGACCGACGTCAGTTAAATTACTTGAATTCCATTTAGTTTGTTTTATTTGGTGGGTGGCCCAACTCGTTGTTTTTCTTGAGATAAATCAAATCATTCACGAGAGAAATCATGTCAGGAACTATGTGGGACACTTGGCTGAAGGGAGTTGTAGTTTTCATTAAGCAAACATTCAACCTAGTTCAGCGCAATAACTTGGTAATTAACTACAATGACCATAATCCATTACGCCTGTTTTTTCCATCTTGGACCGAGATGGATACAATTTACACCTGCTATGTTAGGTTAGATACACACAGGCCACATGAGAGAGGAATGTACACAACACGACTACGAGAGAGATAGACAGTTCGTGAAAGTATGCCTTATCTACTTTGAAAAACAAGTACAGTTATTTTATCAGACAGCTCTGCAGCACGCTTAGGCAAGCTAGCCTAGCTAAAAAAGGATGACTAGACAGTACAGTATGGGAAGCACAGCGAATGTTGTCTTGCTGCTACTGCCTGAGCAGAGAATAGGACTTTAAACATTGAAAAATAATGAAGTCATCAAATAAAAACGAAGTAATATACACATCTGAAATGTTTTATMTCATCGTCATTTTCTTTTGATGTCATACCTAATGTGGACCTGATGGAGACAATGGAATATTTTCAATTTTTTAGCAATTGAATGTTAACAATTTTTGGCTTTGGAATTTCCATTAAAAAGCTCTAAAATATTGTCATTATTTCATAATGCATTTAATGTTTAAAAAATAATTGAAATCAAAAAACATTATTTGTTAATAATCAAACTGAACTGACCTCAAAAATCACTAATCGCGTAGCGCTAGTGTTAACATTTTTCCATCCCCATCCCCCAGTTTTTTCCCCCGAAACAATGGTGGGGAGGACGCTTTGCTATTGTTTCAACTGCTGATTGCCGCTTTAAGCATTGCAGAAGCATTTCAAACGCATTCTTTCGCATTATAACTTGCTCAACTCCCCCCATATTGCTCAACTCCCCCCATACTCAAAGGTTATATGCTCTATGCAGTATAACCGTTTTGATGTATTATATTGTTGGATAATTAAATGCAGAGAATATGCGTAGGGAATGACCATTGTGCATGAAAATTTCACTCATCTGATATGTTTGTTACTGGGTCAAAATGTACTGAGTAATGGGTGTATCTTCACCCTGAGTTCAAGGATTTTGTAAGTGTCAAGGACTATGTCCACGTGGTATTTGAACTTAACAAGCATAGAGAGATTTGGTTTTGGATGTTGAACATATTCAGATCAAACTATTTTCCATTGCTTACCCACTGTTTTTATGAAAACAAAATCGTACAAACAGAAGCATACCCACAACTCACTTGGTTTTACAAAATGTCAAACATAATTTTAATACAATGCCTGCTAAACCAGGTGCCTTAAAAAAAATAAAAAATTGAATCCAAATGTGATCTACACCCTTCAAAGTCTTGATGTTTTGTATGGATACAAGATTTACTATCTTTCTGCCCACTATGCCAAGAATTCTGACATTTACTCTGGTGTTTTAACAGTGATCTCATGTACAGATGAAAATTGATGCTGCTTTGCCTCAGACAGTTTTCTCATCAGTGGAATGTAGTCTTCCTTCAAAGGATTCAATTCAATATAAGGATATGTTTATACCCCAGATTCCCAGTGTAACATTGGGTGAGAGAGACTATCCAAAGTGTGCTGCAATCATGAATCAGAGGAATTTGAACTTTTTTGTATGGTTGTCCTTATTTCTGTAAACCTTTTTATTTCTTTTGTATTTATGCTCAAAATCAGTAAATTGTTGCACACGTTTTGAATTTAAATATTTRTTTTTTTGCCTTTTCTACTTAGACCTTACCTACTTGCCATACTATTTATTTTATATTTCATTTGAAATATTTCCTCTAGTTTACCTATAGAAATTATTTTAGATAGTCATGATACRGCAGCGAGCTATATGTTCTTGCTGAATTACATTTATCAGACCCAGAACATTCACCAATGGTGATTGATTTAGTTGAGTTTTCTATAGAACCGCTAGATCTGCTTTGCAAAAACTGTCAATTTACCAACCTATTGTGTCCCCTCAAAAATGATCAAAATAATTGTGCCTCTTTGGTCCTCCATTTTCTACTGTTCCACAAACGGCTGMGTTTCACTTTACCCCGAGCAGTGTCACATAAAGAAGCAGATGGGCTTTAGCAGCCGTTCTTCAATGAACAAACAAGGTTTGAAACAGCAACTCTTAATGACACATGTTGAGGTTTGCATTGTTCAACATAGATCTATGTTAACCATGGAGTTCCAGGAAACCTCGATGGTTATTACGCAGGGGTAGGCGGCGTTTTAAACGGGGCAACGCCTGTATAACGCTTAAAGCGATGGTGGTGGGCATCTGCACAAATCCAGGTTCCTTGATTTCGCCAGATTGCTCCAAAGTGCCACCACACAGTTCTTTGTAACTTAAGATTGAAGGGTGCACTAATTGGAGAGTGAGTTTAAAACAAAACAATGCAAACGGCTGATAGGAGGCACCATTCGCCAGCCGTGGTGCTGAATCTCAAAGACATACTTGAACTTCCTCAAGAGCTGCCACTCGGCCCCTGTGGCTGTGTTGGAACGTTGCCCGAGGGGTGTTGCAAATCTTGACCAGTTCCCAGTGAACTTTGGACAGTGACTGACTGCTTTTTAAGACCTGCTGTAGCCACTGCAGTGTCGGTGTCAGTAAGGCCTTGTCCTCAGTAATGGTGGTTGACGACTGTGTTTTTAAAAATGTAATTGAAGTGGATTGGCTGGTAGCTTTGATAGGATTTATAATTGTTTTGCTTCAGGAAAAGGCATAGAGATCGGTAAGGGTCACTAGGGCTGCTGGGCAGAGATCTCTCATCTCTCCACTGAKTTGTTTGAATATGTGTTCCTGCATAGTACACATGCAAACCAATTCAATGATTTACCAATTACATTGAGAAAACAGATAACCCTCTTTCAAAGCACCATAAACACATCATATTCACACTGCAATGATTTACATTTTCCTTCCAAACTTGCCAAATTATTTTMGGGGGAAATCCATACAACCCCCCCACCCATTCTTAAAACTACACAATTCATGCCCTTGATGTAATGCTTCTGATGTCGTATGGTATTTCAATAGATAATGTAGCATGGGAACTTTAAGTAGTTAGTACTGTGTGTGTACTCCCCAAGTTAAAAATATTTGTCACAGTAGGAAGGCTGTATTTCATTGCTAAGTGCTCTGTAATGAATCTCTTGGGTGATACTCATAAACAAATCTGTATCCTGCTGAAACTAACAGTGACTTGATCCTATTAGAAATGTCTATATTTGTAGTTCACATATATGCCTGTTCAAATTCAATAATATCTTGACAGTTGTTTATATTTATGTTGTTTTAAATGTTGTGCTGGGTTTATACTTTTGTCGTTCGATCTCTTGCTCTTATTTTTGTTTACGTTTTTTTTTTTGAGGCACAATTAGTTGGAGAACAGTTATTGGATAATGATCCTTGTAAATGTACAGATGTGATGTAGGTTGGGTTCAGTTATGATTGATTGGAAAAATGTGTCTGCTTGTGTAATTGTGCCTCTCCTTCATTTAGTTTAGTTTTTTTATCATACTTTTTCTCACAGAATTGTATCAGCCAGGAGTTGGTACCACAGTTGTGGCTAGGTGGAGTACAGCTATGGACTGAAGTGACTTTACGTAGCAGGTTAGGAGAATTAATGTAGCAGGTTAAGAGAATTAGGTTAAGGTTAGGAAAAGGGTAAGGGTTAGCAAAAATGCTACAGCTGACCCCGATGCGACTCGAACATGCAACTTTTGGTCCGTAGCCGTACTCAATCTAGCCACAACCCAATTTTGCTTGTAACCATGATTCTATTGTCGATTTTAATATCAAAATAAAAACATTTGAAAACCACTATTTGCCTTCTTTTACCATTTGTATGTTTTATTTGGGCTATCAGTTTATTTGTATGATTAACACCTTGAAGGACATTCATGACCTACGTCTTCCATACTACAAAGCATAGTTAAAATCCAGTCCGGACATATGACATAATATTGAATTGCATAAGCATTGATGTTTAGAGGCTGAATCATAGAAATTCAATCACATTCTAGTTCTATAAACTGACCAACTGTACTGAAAAGCAAGTTCAAATAGCCTGGCAGCTTCACTTAGTGTGAATCACAATACAATCTCCTCTCAATATCTGTCTTGTGTGGATGCCAGTATCATCTCAGATCTTACTGGTCAGAGTCGGCATGACATGACAATGTTTAACGGAAGCAAACAAAAGCAATGGTCAAGTGGTTTATTATGTCACTCGCAGAAAGCTCTTACAACGGTTGAGATGCATGAGGACATCTACAGRTTGGGACTAGAAGTTTCCATCTGGTTCTATTTGCAAAAATGTAGATAAAAACTTATASTCACTAAACACAAACACTTCATATGTAAATTATGTCTGAGTGTTGGAACATGCCCCTGGCTATCTGTAAATATATATATTTTTTAAATGATGCATTCTGGTTTGCTTAGTAAAAGGAATTTGAAATTATTTATACTTTAACTTTTGATAAACTTAAGTATATTTGAACAATTACATTAACTTTTGATACTTAAGTATATTTAAAACGAAGTATTTTACTGGGTGACTTTCACTTTTACTTGAGTAATTTTRTATTAAGGTATCTTTACTTTTACTCAAGTATGAGAATTGGGTACTTTTTCCACGACTGCTAACATCCCTGTGGAATGTTTTCAATACCTTGTAGAGTCCATGCCCTGACGAATTGAGGCTGTTCTGAGGGCAAAAAGGGGGTGCAACGCAATATTAGAAAGGTGTTCCTAATGTTTTGTACACTGTGTACGCGTTAACAGGGCTGAAAAATGACTGGTAGCAGGACTATATAAATACTTATGGTAACATACTAATGGTAATACATACATTTAGATAACCCTAAAAAATATAATTATTAGCAATGAGGCATCAACAGAACTTTTAGCAGCATCAGCCACATCCAGGTTCAATGTGTGAGCCCCACATGGCATAAATAGAGCTCTTGGATTCATTACCTGGAGTCTGGCTTGGACACCTTGGTTTTTGCCTCTCATGTTGGCCCCATTTATCATAAGACTGTCCTCTGCAGTCCTCAAAAGGAATTTTTAGCTCCTCTAATCTTTTGAGAATCAAGGATGCCAAATGTACGTGGACTCCTCTGCCTCCAAAAAAAACCATAAAATGTTCCTTTATGCGGGGCTCCTCCTTCAGTGACACAATTCTAATCACAACTGACAACTGTTCAGTGTGGCTGACATCTGAGGTGCAATCTAGAATGATAGAGAAGAATTTTGCCAGCTTGATGTCACTCACCATTATTGAAATTACCTTGCTGCTCAACAAATCAATGAGTTAATTTTGTATTTGGTGGCCAAGGTAGCTGGTGGTGTGACTCGAGGTCCCTTTTTGGACACGGTTAAGGTGCTCTTTCATGACTGGATCAAATTGTGCCATCAGAGCAACCTCTTTTAGGAAATTACCATTTGATGGAGAGTACAGTCTTTCTGTGGCCCCTTTGTGCCAGATTTCTAATAGCCAGAGACTGCACAATAGCAGTCAGACGTGTCAACACCTCTCTCTTATGCTCTCAGTCCCCATAAGTGCCATCTCATGCTTATCAATTGTTTCCCTTTTTTTATCCTCATTGCCAGTTCTTTCCATGTTTTGGTGTTCTGGACTGCTGTCGTGGGAAGTCAGCAAAGAACTTGCATGTTTTCAGTCTGTCTGTCCTGAGTTTGCTAAATTCATTTTCTTCTTAGAAGCAGAAGAGGCTGTTGTTTCTTAAAAAAATACACCAACCAACTTCTAGAGATTTTTTTACCACTCACCAAGGTTTTCCTGAAATACTGGTGGTGGCAACTTCCATCACTCTCATTCCTTGGGAAAACAAAGTTAGGTGGTACCTCACTTGGTCCTCTGCAAACTAGTTGTGTCCAAATTCTGTCAGTCAGAACAGAAGGCCAGTCAGCAGGGTCTGTAGACAGTGGTTCATCCTCAGCAGCAGGGTTTGGTGGGGATGCTGCTACAGATATTTCTAATGGAGAGCACATGGGCATTAGTTTACACACGTTATTCACAGCATTTATAGCGGTGGAACATTCCACATACTGTACATACCCAGTAATAATAAAATTAGCATTGTTACCTARAATATGGAAACTTAAAACYTTGTACCCACACACACATGCYCGTGCGCACAAACACACCTGAAGAATCCTGCTGGGTAGAAGTGGAAGCAAATGGGTCTTCATCCTCAGGCTCAGACAACATTTGTGAAGACACCTGTGTGGCTGAAGGCGGATGGCTCCTCATTCTGAGGTGCCGAGATAATTTCTGAAGAGGCCTGTGTGGCTGAGGAGGTGGATGGCTCCTCATTCTAGCGAGATAATTTCTGAAGACACCTGTGTGGCTGAGGAGGTGGATGGCTCCTCATTCTGAGGCTCCGAGATCATTTCTGAAGAGGCCTGTGTGGCGGAGGAGGTGGATGGCTCCTCATCCTGGCCAGTGCCAAAGGGTGCTCCAAAATATTTCAGAAGTGCCCCTGAATTTGCATTGAAATACAGTATTTGAGTCTGACACCCTAAATACATTTGTTGCACAATTAAATATACATGTCGGTAATGTAGTCTTGACTCTTGGTTGACAGTYTTGGGGGATGGGTAATGTAGTCTTGACTCTTGGTTGACAGTGTTGGGGGATGGGTAATGTAGTCTTGACTCTTGGTTGACAGTYTTGGGGGATGGGTAATGTAGTCTTGACTCTTGGTTGACAGTGTTGGGGGATGGGTAATGTAGTCTTGACTCTTGGTTGACAGTYTTGGGGGATGGGTAATGTATTMATGCTCCAGTACCAAATCAACACAAATGGATAAGAAAAGGTCTAAGCCATCAGGTGCRCAGTTTAGGAAAAAGAGGACAGAAGAGGAGAAAGTCGCAAAAGATAAAGTTATGCAGCTAAGTCCTCTCTTTATGAGTATAATATTATGCATGTAATGAAATAGGCTAGTATAACACTTAGCCTATGTTGCTTTCTATGCTATTACACATAGGGTGACAATATTCCGTTTTCTGTCCAACTAGCTTACATAACATTGGATATAATTTCACAGTTTCATCATGATAATGTGTGTAGCCTGCAGCAAAACGATTACAACCTAACTAGCACATTATTGATTTGGTTAACGTTCATTGAGGTGACATCATAAAGGTATTCTGTGGTTGTATTCACTAGGTCCTGAGTTCAGTCAGGGGKATTTCCAATGCTGTAGGCTGACTTAAAAGATGTCTATATTATGCTGATATTTTGTATCTTTTGTGATATATTGAGTCTTTTGGGGTGTCTTATGCCTAGAATTAACCAAGGAGGTTGTATGGTTCATTTGGTTCCTATTCTGAAAGTTTGATAAATTGTGCATCCCCCAATACTGTCAACCAAGTGTCAAGATTACATTACCCATCCCCCAACACTGTCAACCAAGAGTCAAGACTACATTACCCATCCCCCAACACTGTCAACCAAGAGTCAAGACTACATTACCCATCCCCCAATACTGTCAACCAAGAGTAAAGACTAAACCAATTCACCTTGGTGGTGTGCAGACTGGTTTTATATTATTCTTAACGATTTCACACAAACCAGAAAAAAATGCAACAATATGTCTGTGAAACTATATATTCACAGTATTATGAATTAATTGTGGTTTATTTAGTAGTATTTCATAGTGTGACGGATTTTACTAATTGCATTAGTACTGTACAAAGTTAGAGGTGCGTTATTTGATAGATTCCCCCGCTCCCCCCACCTCGGGTTTCCAGTGGGGAGACCTGAGGTCAACCTACCCCCGCCCCCTCCCCATCTCGTACTTCTGGGTGGGAGACCTTCCCAGGCAGTAGCCTGCCTAGCTCACAAACTAGAATCAGGGCACCCACTCCGACAAGGTTATTTGACCCACAGTCCCACACGGTGACATGATATCATTAACGTGACGTGCAAATGAGCGATAGAAAACCGATCGCACAAATGTCACCATTCCAAATGTTTTTGTGTGGGCTTCCCGTGCCGACCCCGGCAAGACGCCMCCCTGGGCGGCTGCCCATGTAGCCTATACCTAAATCTGCCACTGCTCCCAACTACTTGTATGAGGTGACCACCTCAAGCTCTAAACCCTCAGAGGTAGTAATCACACCTGTGGGGAGAGGGGCATTCTTCTTACCAAACCACATGACCTTTGTTTTGGAGGTGTTCAGAACAAGGTTAAAAGTAGAGAAAGCTTATTGGCCACTAAGAAAGCTTTGCTGTAGAGCATTTAACACAAAATCCGGGGAGGGGCCAGCTGAGTATAAGACTGTATCATCTGCATATAAATGGATGAGACAGGTTCCTACTGCCTGAGCTATGTTGTTGATGTAAATTGAGAAGAGCGTGGGGCCTAGGATTGAGCCTTAGGGGTACTCCCTTGGTGACAGGCAGTGGTTGAGCCAGCAGATTTTCTGACTTTATACACTGCACTCTTTGAGAGAGGTAGTTAGCAAACCAGGCCAAAGACCCCTCAGAGACACCAATACTCCTTAGCCGGCCCACAAGAATGGAATGGTCTACCGTATCACAAGTTTTGGCCAAGTCAATAAAAATAGCACATTGCTRAGAATCAAGGGCAATGGTGACATCATTGAGGACCTTTAAGGTTGCAGTGACACATCCATGACCTGAGCAGAAACCCGATTGCATACCCTAGAGAATACTATAGACATCAAGAAAGCCAGTCAGTTGATTATTGACAAGTTTRTCCAACACTTTTGATAAACAGAGCAAAATAGAAATAGGCCTATAACAGTTAGGATCAGCTTGATCTCCCCCTTTAAATATAGGACGAACRGTGGCTGCCTTCCAAGCAATGGGAACCTCCCCAGAAAGGAGAGACAGGTTAAAAAGGTTGGAGATAGGCTTMGCGATGATYGGGGKAGCAACCTTAAAGAAGAAYGGGTCTAAACCATCTGYCCCAGATGTTTTTTGGGGGTCAAGTTTAAGGAGCTCCTTTAGCACCTTGGACTAGATAACGCCTGCAGGGAGAAACTTTGTAGCMGGGCAGGGGAAAAAGAGGGAGAAGCATCGAGGATAGTCGCATTAGAAGGGGTGGCAGATAAGGAAATGTTGGACAGGCAAGGAGGCATGGCTGAGTCAAATAGGAATCCTGACCTAATGAAGTGGTGATTAAAGAGCTCAGCCGTGTGATCCTTGTCAGTAAAAACCACATCATTAACATTAAGGGACAAGGGCAGCTGTGAGGAGGAGGGTTTATTCTCCAGGTCTCTAACCGTTTTCCAGAACTTCTTGGGGTTAGACCCACAGAGAGAGAACAGGTCCTTAAAGTAACTAACTTTGGCCTTCCGGATAGCCTGAGTGCACTTATTTCTCATTTGCCTGAACGAGAGCCAGTCAGCCTGAATATGCGTGTGCTAAGCCTTTCACCAAATGCAATTCTTGAGGTGGAGTAACTCTGCAAGATCACGTTCGAACCAGGGGCTGAACCTGTTTTTAATTCTCATTTTCTTGATGGGGTGTGTTTGTTAACAATAACACTGAAAATATCAAAAAAGAAGGGGATCAAGCTGATTCTATACCATTTTACAGAGGCCAGTTCACGAAGGAAGGCTTGCTCATTAAAGTTTTTTATCAAGTGTCTATGACAAATCAGGACATGTCGTTTCACTGAGAAGCCATTACGAACACAGGCTATAAAACAGTGATCACTAAGGTCATTACAGAAAACACCAGACTGATATCTATCAGGATTAGTCCCGAGTGTGGGAACAAACATAGTCTGTCTCACGGTTGGGTAAAGAAAGTTTGTAGTCAACAAAGCATGCAGGAGTCATGAGGCAAATAGCAAAATGCACAAGAAAAAAAAAGATTATTCAAAGAAGTACATTTTCATATATAGACTATGCATTGGTGCTTATGCTATATATATATTTTAATACGATGTGTTCATTAGTTATATTGATATTGCATATAATGCATTTCCCATTTATATTGAACAGACAATATTTTCATTTAAAAACGCGCTTCAAATAGCACGCGCTTTTTGGATTTGTGGTTAGCCGTACAACAACAACAGAAATGGCCTCTTCCCAGGATGTCCACGTCCGAATTTGTGGACAAGAAATAATCAAATATGATCTCGAAATTAAAGCTCTCATTCAGGTACCTATATTTTAATAACAGTTTACATATTTTCTTTATTCATTTTGTGTAATTTCAATTTGTGATTGGGGGACAATTTGTCAGTGTACATTTGGCAAGCTAATCTAGCCTAGCTAATGTTGGCTAGCTAGCTACTGTAATTGTGGAGAGAAAGCAATGCAATAAACTATTAAACAAATGTGGATTATATTGAATTGTCAGTTAAATTTAAAAAAGTATGTATCTTATCTTGCTTAGGACATTAGAGAATGTCCGGGGCCACAGAGTGTGTTGATGGATTTCAACTCCGAAGTAAAAGAGAGATTCAATCAGCTGCGACTGAGAATCCAGGTATGTAATTCAATGCAGTAGTTTAACTTACTTTACATCGCATTCATTGTGATCAGCTAGATAAAACTCTTCTGAACTATACATTCAATTCACAGAATATGGAGCAAATGGCCAAGGAACAAGACAGAGAAACAGAAAAACAAGCCATCTTGAGTGAGACAGAGAGTAATCGTAGACAGATGCTGAGGTATGAGACCAGATTCATATTTAAAATGTCATTGATCTCACAATTCCTCTTGGAATTCCTTAACTGAATATTTTCAAAATATTCCCTCTACAGTAACCAGACAGCTTGGAGGAAGGCAAACCTGGCATGTAAACTGTCCATTGACAACCTTGAGAAAGATGAGCTGTTGTATGGTGGAGACTCCACTGTGCGACAACGGTGTGTGGTGCTCTTCTCTTCACGCACAGCTGCTTTATTAACCCTCTATTTATATGTCCAGTTTCTTATTCCTGCAATCCTCATTCTTCTGCACTTTTTCAAGAAACTTATTAACGTGCAAGTGGAAAAATACCCCTTTGACAGGGTGACAGGGACAGAAAGTTGGAATTGCATTAGAATGAATTGCAGTGTGTGTGTCCTCTCAGAAAAGCAACTAAGGAGAGTTTGGTCCAGACATCCGGTGATATCACAGAGAGCCTGATGAGCATCAGTCGTATGATGGCTCAGTCGGTTTCGCAGAGCGAGGAGACCATCGGCACTCTGGGTAAGAGACTACTCAATCGGGAAGGGAGAACGGTCACAAAATGGGTGCCAATGGTTAGGGCTTGCAGACGTATAATAATATATGCCATTTTGCAGATGTTTTTATCCAAAGCGACTTAGTCATACTTGCAMACATTTTTACGTATGGGTGGTCCCAGGAATCGAACCTACAACCAATCAAATATAAGATATGATAACTTTATTGTCCATTTATCTGAAAATGTATGTTATAATGTTCACATACAAAATACACAAAGTCAATACACTATAGTACAATACAAAAATAGCTGGAAAGTGAGCACACAAATATTCACATAGCCTAGTCCCTTTGGCATACTGCCCCTAGTGTCCCTGTTGGTGCTAGGCTCTGTCCACTAGTCTAGAACACTGCATTTCCAGCACGTATTGTAATTCATGCCAGCAACGCTCTTATTAATCTCGGATAAATGAGTCATTATGTACACATTTTCTCCTGTATGTAGCTACGTCTTCAAGAACAGTCCTGGAAACGGATGAAGAGTTCAAAGCCATGACAGGAACCATACATTTGGGAAGGAAACTGATCTCAAAATATAACAGACGAGAATTAACTGACAAACTACTCATCTTTCTAGCAGTAGCTTTGTTTTTAGCAACTGTCTTGTACATTTTGAAAAAAAGGCTGTTCCCATTCATTTAGAGAAAATTGTGAGCAGTTTCCTGTTCTTAATTTTTTTTTGTCCCTTGATATTTCTGTCCAAAACTAGGTCTGTAATATAACTGCAGGCATGCCTTTCTAACCTTTCAATGGGTTTTTCTTGCCATACAGTCTTGTGCATTTCCATTATGCACCTTCCCCAGACTGTCTGCAGAACTGTGTCAGACTGTTTTATTTTTTATTTTATTTAACCTTTATTTAACTAGGCAACAAATTCTTATTTACAATGATGGACTAAGAACAGTGGGTTAACTGCCTTGTTCAGGGGCAGAACGACAGATTTTTACCTTGTCAGCTCGGGGATTCGATCTAGCAACCTTTCGGGTACTGGCCCAGAACTGTCAGACTGTCTGCAGAACTGTGTCAGACTGACATGCATTATCTATCTATACCACAGAGGAATGACCTTGTTTAAGGGCTCATAGCTGGCAGGGACACTTACATTTTTTTTTATCCCATTGCCCTACTTATTCTTACTGTACAGTATATCTGGAATGTACACCCTGGCCTTAGTCCATATACAGTAAGGAAATGGTTACTGTAGATCAGTATTGCTGATGGAATAGTGTTCCCAAAACARATGAAATTAGCAAATTGTTGTGAGAGAGACTACTTATTGTATAAAAGAATCAACCGTTTTACAACATTTTTAATAAACAAATGTTTAAGTCTCTTTAATTATTGCTAACTAGCTCAAAGATCTGTCTCCACTTTCACATGACATAGGGACAGATATACATTTACCCTAATAAAGTTTAGAAACGTTTGTTTAGGTTTGGTGTGGCTATTATTAAGCTTTAGTTACTCAGGCCTACGATATGAAGGCCGTGCGCCCTGACGCTCCAAATAACAGTTGAACTTGAGGAAGTTTCAGACCTACCAGAGTTAATGCTATAATATAATGCTTATCTTTATACAAAATATTCAGAGAAATTAACAAATTACCCTCCTTCTGTATGTCTATCTGTATAGCAGATGCAGTAGCCATCTGACATTAAGAAATGCATCTCCATCTCTCTGGGGTTAGGCCTAAGCTTCTCTTTGTTTATATATAGGCTATATATATTTATTAAAATATGAATATCATACAATAGACAACTAAGCCTGTAAGTCTTTGCATGCAGTGCCCTGATACATTTAGTGCTCAAATCTGAGACCTGAACTCTGAGGTGGACAATTATTGTTTTAGGAATCGCCCCAGGTTATAGGCTATAAAGTTTTGCATATGCTACACATCGAAACACAAGGAATAGGGTTTTTGTCATAGGCTGTTTTTAAGGACATATAAATGTGTCTCATTTGGCAAACATCCCTTGGTTATTGARGGTGCTAGCTGTGTTGCATATGGATGTCCATTAKATMTGTCATTTGTCCAGTAAATTAAAATCTTCCCTGTCATGTTGTCCGGTGCCAAATTGTCTTAAAGGAAACTCTGAAATGGCATATTGTTTTTATGAAGGTTTTTGAATATTCACATAAATCTGTCGCCAATTGGAAGGAAACCTAGCTATAGACACCCTAAAGACTCCGGCAACTCYCTAGTCCAGTGTCACTTTGAATATGCCTTCACATGATTCATCAGCAGCCCCAAACGTCTAAAGAATAAGTTACCACCCAAACAAGCTTGTAAGAATTGTACTTAAACTCTCCCCTTATACTTCTCTGGAGGTTGATAGAGACKAAAAATTATCTATGTAATGTGTCTATCTACGCTGAACACAAATATAAAGCAACATGTAAAGTGTTGGTCCCATGTTTCATGAGCTGAAATAAAAGATCACAGAAATGTTCCATACGCACAAAAAGCTTATTTCTCAAATTCTGTGCACAAATTTGTTTACATCCCTTGAGGGCGTGTGAAATTGGCATGCTAACTGTAGGAATGTCTACCAAAGCTGTTGTCTCAACCGCAGACCACATGTAACCAAGCCAGCCCAGGACCTGCACATGCAGCTTCTTCACCAGCGGGATCATATGAGGGGGGTATTTCTGTTTGTAATAAATCCCTTTTGTGGGTGCCAAGTAGGTGGGCCTATGCCCTCCAAGGCCCACCCATGGCTGCAACCCTGCCCAAGTCACGTTTAATCCATATAGTAGGGCCTAATTTATTTCAATTGACTGATTTACAGTATTAACTCAGTCAAAATCTTTGAAATTGTTGCGTTACATTTGGGTTTTTGTTCAGTATAAATGTAAAAAAATAAGGGACCACAATAGAATTAAGTCACCAATTTTATGCAATCCGAGTCAGTTTAAAAATAATATTTGTGTATATGTATTTAACTGACAAATAAAATAAATCCAAACTGCAGCGGCCAATTGAACGGAAAGCGACATGTTACAAAACACCAAAAAGTTTAGTCGGAAAATGTCAACCAAGCTTTCGATCCTGGGTAAGCCTACAAGGTATGGAGGGATGCATTTAGTTTGAGATTAACGTAGGTCTATTATGGTGTTGAAATCGCAAACCATGATATTGAAGTGTCCGTAGTCGGTATGCTTTGTTTATTGGTTGGTGCAGAGAAACTTGGAAATTGTTGCATCCATTTTATTTAACTATAAATCTGATTAACCCCTAGCTGATCATTGTCTGCAGCCGGCTCTGATCGTAGTGTAATGAAACAGGCTCCAGGATGGAGAGTTCTCATCTGTGGTGATCGGAAACCCTCAACCTTCCGGCCCGTAGCAGCAGTGACTTGTGCCACAGAAGTCGATATTCATAAACCGGGTCGCTACGGTTATTTGTGGTCGTAAACATGAGTCAAGTCTATGAGAGGGTGTTCAAGACATTTAATAGGAGGGTCATGTGAATATTTAACTTTGGGGAGGGGGTGCATTTAAAAAAATAAAATCGACAACTTGAGGGTGATCAGTCCCTCACTCAGCGCAAGATTTACTGTCTGAATAGCGTCCATTTTGGATTCCTCCAATATGTGTTCTGTGTATTACCAGTAGATGGCAGTAAGCAACAGTATTATGGACAGATGGTGTCTATGTACATCTGATTTTAGCAAATTTTACAATATTGACGCGATGCAACCTTACGTTTGTTGATTGACACTAACGTGAGCAGAACAGTTATTTAAATTAGTACAAATAGTTAAATCTGAGTTGAGACTCAAGCCAACTAGTAGAATTTGTTAATTTATTCAACATTATGCTTATACAATGATTACAATGCGTTGCCATAGATTTAAAATGGCAAAGTATCCAAAATGTTTAAAGTCCAAAATAACTCAAATGAAAAGTGATGTATAAAATGGTCGTTTGCTTGTATCAAGGCCTAACCATAAACAACAAAAAAGGTAATGCATAGCTTAAGAAAAGTAGTCAAAATAAATAAAAGTTAAATACAGACATTGAATCAGAGTACAAACAAACTTCGTAAGAAATAAGTTGCTGTTTTCAAGTACAGAGTCTGTGAATGCAGTCATCCACTTGATTACATGTAGCTGATAGTACTGACAGAAGTTGTGTAGAGGGCAGTTGATGCTCATCTTACACATGCACAACTGGACATACCAAAAGAAAATCCACATCATACAAGCCAACTGTACAAAATGTGTAAAAAAAAAAAAAATGAATGTGTGAGATAGCAGAGTGTCTGTTGTGTTCATACCAGTTCAATGTCCTCAATGTGTCCAGTATTAAACATCTCTAGAGCTGGCATGACTGGTGAGAGGTGAGGTAGGTTCCTTGGAGTACTTTTGATGAGGTTACTAAAGAACAAGCTAGCTGGATATAAAGCTAGTAAAAACATTCAAAGTGTCAGATTTGAAAATGTTTGACATGACATTCTGTGGTCATCCTGTGTGAAAAAAAGTTGAAATGCATTGCAGTAGACCCTGATACATATTAGTGAAGGCCTCAGRGAGAACAGGCTAAGACTCACAACATTCCATTTAACTAATACATTGATGGGTCTCATTGTTTTGTTATGACCTGAGGTTTCCTGATGTTTGCCTTTGAGTGAACGCGCATTACCATGTTTGAGTTTATGGTTGTGAGAATTCTTTATACTGAGCTTTCCTGATTGTGGTAGAAGGGCCACTTGTCAGCCAAGTTGTTACTTGTGATGAGTAATCGCACACACAGTGCATCATATGGGCCAGTAAAGGACTTCGCTGCAGAGTTGATGTGACATTGAGTTGTACGGTTCATTGTTGTACTGCAAATAAAATAGTTTCCGCAGAAACATTGACAGCTTGCGTAAGAACAATGCTCTACGCAAGTTTATTTACGGTAGCGATAGTATTTGGTTCAAACAAATGCAGTATTGAAACTAGTTGACAGAATGTAAAGCACAATAGYCCGTTTACTTATAATTTACCTCAACTTCTGGATACCTAGAAAAATAGGACCTGGAGCGAGTCAGCCATCCAAGATGTGAGTTTAATTAAGTGTATTGTCTCTTTAAAACCTATTTTTATCAAACTATAAGTCATAACTTTGAGTGTGTAATACCAAGTTAGTCTAGCTAAACCTAGAATATTGCAGTCACAATTTTGGGAAGAAGTGTAAGACAACTTCCAACCAGTTCCAATAGAGTCCTTGCTGTGACAAACTCTTAAACCTTTACTGAACTCATAGATACCTGGATCTGTATAAGTTGTTTATACTGTAAGTTTGATATGCCCATGATTTACTTTTAAAAGGAATCAAATGAAATGTATGTTATTTTAAAATATGTTTCAAATATCACTTATAATTTAAAAAATTAAGGAACTACTGAAAAACAAGGCCTCAAATCTACATTTTACCAAACATACCCTGTCACCTGTACCATTTAGGAGAGTAGGAATGGAGAAGCATGGTACAGGGTCATTACTCTCCCTTGTTTACAACAGATGTCATCTGTAGTGGGGTTGTTTGAGGGGAAAGGGGGTCAGAGGTAGTCTGTAGTAGGGTTGCTTGAGGGGAAATGTGGGTCAGAGGTTAGGGGCTAATCTGTTGTGTGTTCAGGCTAGGGACCTTGCACTCCGTTTCACCCCTGGACGGCGGTACTGGGTGCTTGACTGGGCACAGCGAGCCCAGGGTCTGTGGCGTCATCCAGGGGATTATGACTGAGACTCTCAGAGGGGTGAAGGCTCCCCTCTTCTCCTTGCTGGTCTGTTCTTGGTTGGTCCTGTTCGGTGTTGGGGAGGGAGAGCTGGCCAGCAGGGGGCAGTGCGCTCTTGCCCTGCAGAGTGGCGGAAGTGATGGTGATGTGTTGGGMGTCATCTGAGCGGCCCAGGGAGCACAGYCTCAGGCTGCCACACAGGGCCCCCCAGTTCTGCTCACACTGCATCCTCACTCGCCGTGCTATGGCCGTCCTCACCTCCTCGCCACAGCCCAGCAGGATGTTCACCAGCTCCACATGAGGCCTGACATAGGAAGAGGAACAATTATATTTCTGAATGCAGATTACTACAGTAATTTAATTCAAAGCATGTGGACTCTGGACCATTAAAACGTACTACACCGAATGGGTTTAGTATGAAATGGAAGGCCTCATGCCCACCCTTTGGGGAAGAGGTCCTGGAAGTGGATCATCTCCACCATGACGTTGACGTTCTCCCTGACAGCAGAACAAAGGTTGTGTTTGACGTAGCACTCTCTCTGCAGCTGGAACACCATCTCGTTAACCGCCAGGCACTTCCTGCTCACACAGCTGAACCGGTGCCTCAGGCCGTGGGCCATGCACTTCAGGGCATCCTTGATGAAGGACTTCCCCTTCAGAGTTCAACGTAACAACAGTTGACATCACCTTAGGGCTTGCACAATAGTATAGCTGACAATTACGGACAATAACCGTGAACTAAAGTTGTAATCGTCATATCCTCTTACATGTATTTTAGCGGGGGGATTAAACTTCATTTTCAAGTAGATATAGTTCACCCATTAGCAGTCTCARTTTTACATGACAATGCTAAAGTTGGTAATAGTTTCAAGCAGAACGGCACAGTCGAGAGAAGCTTAATTTACGAAAGTTCCAAGTGGTCAAATATAWGTCAAACTAGCAACCTTTTGGTTACTGGCCCAATGCTAGGTATGTTGTAGCTCATTTTCAAAGACGCATTATGAGTTCACACTTTTTCAGCAATTATGACAATAACTGGCAATTTGCATGACAAATATTCATAAACCAAATTTCCATAATCGTCACAGCTATACATCTGAAGTGGCAATTTCCAAATTGTGTTGTGCTATAACTAATAAGCATAACACATGTTTATACAGTTCCATAAAGCATGTACTGTATGTAGGCTGTAGTAGGGCATTGGGATACGGTCACTTTCTTTCACCCTCTACGATAGAAGCACACTCCTGAGTCACTCACAATCCAGGAGGTTAGTTGGGAGGTTTGGAAGAAGTGGGATATACCTGGGAGTCAAACTTGCCGGCATTGTGCAGAAATGTCATACAGATGTCATGTAGGCCTTGGATTTCACACGAGTTGTTGTTGAAGCATTCGAACATGCCACAGCCCACATCCCCAGCATTCACCAGACAGTGCTGGATCTCCGCTGATGGAGGGAACATGTTAGTTAACATGAGGGAGGGCATGTTAGTAGTCTCATTAGAAGGGAAATCTACCTGGGAACAGTAGCGTTTTAATAATAATGCAGAAGTTGACCTGGTGCCAATGTTGTGGTTCCTAGGGGGATGAGAAAAAAAGTGCCCTAATTTTTACTGATACTTTCAATAAATAATGATCAAGTTCCAAATACAGTAAATGTTTTAATGTCCATGATTTAGTAGCCAATTACGCAAATAGCTCTTACAATAGGGTTACACCAGTGTTTATGACTAGGAAGATGGAATGCTGGGACCACTCGAGTGCCCGACGCCATGTGGCATTGCATCGGTGATTACATAAACGCAGGGGATACGCAAAAGTACATTGCTAATAGTYTCAGAACAGCTTTGAAAGACACATAAAACAGGGGCTTCCATTCAAAGTATTTGTGCGTAATTGCGCACAAATGGCTACTTGCGCGTTTTAAAAATCAACCCAATAGCAAACATTCAAGTATCCTATAGTTAGAAATATGTAAAAACAATATAATCATTCCTTTGTAGTCTACACAACCTACCATCTTGGCATTTATGTTTCTTAGCAAAACTGCTTATAGGTCATATAGGGCGCAAATAAAATATTATTAGACATGCAAATGTATCATAACAATGCTACAATTTCTAAATGGTTGTTATCATATTCCCGCTGGTGTGCCTGCGCCGGGGGTAAGAACAGCTTGCCGTCAGAGCTTGTGTTGGCATTTGAACGGGAAGGTGCTTGGATAAGAGCTGGCCACTAGGCGTATGGAATTACAGTGAAGTGACAGAACTAGAGATCACTGGGTACCTGCGTAGGAAGAGACTATGATAAAACCACATTTCGACCACAGGTGGTTTTACAATTAAGTAAAAAGACAGTTTAATCCACATTGAAAAACTACTCCACATGAGACTAAATGACCCCAAAGGACATGAGCCAAAAACACAATGGCATTTTATGACAACGTGACAGAATGTGAACCTCAGAATTCAAGCAGGGATTTTTGTATGTTTTTTTTATTTTTTAGACTTCACCTGTTTAAAGTTATAATCCGCATTATTGTTATTTTTTAGACATGCAATACATAGCAGCATTCACTTACCTGTGTTTTGCAGTGAGAGTCGTCTTTTCTGCTGGTTCAAATGTATGTCTTGAGGGATTTCGTGAAATTCGATTGGATCTGTCGCCAATAATTGCTGAAACGCTATTAAAAAGAGCGCTAAAGAAAATGTAAGTAGCATCTCCATTTGCACTATTACGCACTCAAAAAAAAAAAAAAAGGAAATTTAGAAAAATATTACTTTTGAATTAAGTTCAACTTGATAACTTTGCCGTATGGAACCGCGCATTAATGACGAGAGTGAGTACCGAGAGGGTATGATGCTTCCTATAACTCCCTCAACTCTTGTCAGTTTTGATTAAGTAGCTAAGCAGGTGCTGTCATTCGTGGCTGCCGACCAATCACAGTGGCAGGCATTCACCACCAAGTTTAAAGGGCGTGTGCGCAATTAAATATTCGCCTATCCTGTACTGAATAATTAGAAGCAATTAGTGACATATTACCACAACGCGGTGGTGAATTGATATCGTGATGTTTTTAAATTATTGTCTGTTAGAATACAAAGTAAGGGTGGGGTTAGGTTTTTTCTTTTGGTTCATCTTCTGAATCATTTGTTGTTATTCACGTATAGTATTTTTTTAGTAATTGCTGCTGCTGAGGTGGCATTTGAAAAACACAGAAAAAAATGTTAGAATAGTTTGTGCATACCCAGAGAAATGTACAATAGATGCTTATGGACTGCATGGAGTGACTTGTGGTGAGGTCGGTGGATGGGTAGTCACTGGCTATTATTAAAGCCAGATTTATTCACAAATAAACCTTGATGAAGCCCAAGTTCCCCATACAACAGATAGCTCCAACAACCAAAGTGACAAAATTTACAAAAATGTTCACCAAATGTAAATATCAATGTAGGCAAAACATACAAGTGATAGCATATTTCGTATCTGACAAAATGACACCCTACTCAGCTCAGCCATAGACCTATGTAGCATCCACAGTTACAACTGATAGGTGGCACTAAAATACCAATATATGCACATTTAAAACTCCATAGCCTTTTACAAGSGATTTACAATTCTTACAATGCACTGCACTACACGCAAGCAAACACACACACACACACTAATAATATTATTACCCACATATATACAGTTGAAGTCGGAAMTTTACATACACTTAGGTTGGAGTCATTAAAACTTGTTTTTCAACCACTCCACAAATTTCTTGTTAACAAACTCTAGTTTTGGCAAGTCGGTCAGGATATCTACTTTGTGCATGACACAACTCATTTTTCCAACAATTGTTTACAGACAGATTATTTCACTTATAATTCACTGTATCACAATTCCAGTGGGTCAAACGTTTACATACACTAAGTTGACGTTCTGTCTCCTAGAGATGAARGTACTTTGGTGCAAATCAATCCCAGAACAACACCAAAGGACCTTGTGATATGCTGAAGGAAACGGGTACAAAAGCATCTATATCCACAGTAAAACGAGTCCTATATCGACATAACCTGAAAGGCCGCTCAGCAAGGAAGAAGCCACTGCTCCAAAACCTCCATAAAAAAGCCAGACTACGTTTTGCAACTGCACATGGGGACAACGATCATACTTTTGGAGAAATGTCCTCTGGTCTGATGAAACAAAAAAATAGAACTGTTTGGCCATAATGACCATAATTATGTTTGGATGAAAAAGGGGGAGGGCTTGCAAGCCGAAGAACACCATCCCAACCGTAAAGCACGGGGGTGGCGGTATCATTGTTGTGGGGTGGCTTTGCTGCAGGAGGGATGGTGCACATCACAAAATAGATGGCATCATGAAGAGAAGAAAATTATGTGGAATATTTTGAAGCAACATCTCAAGGCATCCAGTCCAGGAAGTAAAGCTTGGTCGCAAATGGGTCTTCCAAATGGACAATGACCCAAGCATACTTCCAAAGTTGGTGGAAAAATGGCTTAAGGACACACAAAGTCAAGGTATTGGAGTGGCCATCACAAAGCCTGACCTCAATCCTTTAGAAAATTTGTGGGCAGAACTGAAAAAGCGTGTGCGAGCAAGGAGGCCTCAAACCTGACTCTGTTACACCAGCTCTGTCAGGAGGAATGGGCACAAATTCACCCAACTTTATTGTGGGAAGCTTGTGGAAGGCTATCTGAAATGTTTGACCCAAGTTAAAACAATTTTAAAGGCAATGTTACCATATACTAATTGAGTGTATGTCAACTTCTGACCCACTGGGAATGTGATGAAAGAAATAAAAGCTTTTTTCACACTATAACACAAAACGTCACGCACACAAAACAGTAGCACATTTCTCCCACGCAGCACACAGGTAGGCAGCTCCATCCATTAGGTCAGGGTTCCCCAACTGGTGGCCTGCGGGTGGTTTTATTTGGCCCCCAATGTTTTCTGAGCTAAAAAAAACAAATATTTAATTATTGGACATAAAAGACTGTAAAAACACCAGGAAATCAGCTCAAAGTGATTTTYATTTTGTTAATCTGTTCGCAAGTATTCCCACGCATAATAGAGAGACATATGTGATCGTATACAAATAATAAGAATTCATAATAATTTATTGGATTTATATCTAGCACTATTGCACCAACTGAGGGACTCAAAGCACCTTACATAGTAGGGGGAACTCACCTCATCCACCATCAATGTGTAGCACACATCTTAGTGATGGACAGTGACCATTTGTTGTACCAGAACTCTCACCACACATTAGCTATGGTGGAGAGGTGAGGAGGGATATATGCCAATTAGGAATGAGGGGGATGATTAGTTGGCCATTATGGAATGGGGCCAGGTTGGGAATTTGGCCCTGACACCGGGTGAACACCCCTACTCTTAAAATAAGCCCCATGGGATGTTTAGTGGCGACAGAGAGTCAGGACACCCGTTTAACATCCCATCTGAAAGACGGCACCCTATACAGGGCAATGTTCCCAAATATAATCAAGATTTGAAATTATTATGTTTTAGTCAAATATTATATATGTTTAGGCTTCTTGCGTTCAATTTGCAGTCAATTTTTTGTTATATTATGTTCCGCCCCCCAACCATTCGCTCAAGAACAAATTGGCCCGTGGCTAAATCTAGTTGATGATCCCTGATAGGGCTTCAAGCCGGTTGGAGAGRAGAATCCTCACGCGCCCCCATGCAGCCACTCACATAGAATAGTTGTAGCGTGGTTAGTCACATCCATCTTGTAGAAGCCAAGGCTCTGGCCRGTATTGAGTGGTGTGAGAAGCCCCACTCCCACTACGTTCACGAAGTACAAGTAGATGTCCAAGATGTGTAAAAGTCAGGGTGAAAAGGTATTCATTGGTAATGACGTTTCAGACAAGTGGTCAGTCCAGGACTCACTGTTCGCCTGTCCGACAGTTAGCAATGAGGTAGATGGTTGTTGCCTGTCATGCCACATCTTGTACAGCTCCTGCATACTGCCAATGTTCTTAACTTTCATTATAGTTGACGTCCCCCGTTCYAACCCTCAATACGGCATGTTACATTATTCCAACTTGGAACATTTTTGATTTGATAGGTTGTTTTTGCTAGCTAGTTAGCTTTGTTCAGTTCAAYGAATGCGAACGACAAATTAAGTAGACACGCCCAAATGTGCAGAGCTTACCCCAGGCATTACCCACACAACATGTTTAGGCAATATGCATACACGCAAAATATGAAATCCGCTACTTCAAACTAGGGAAAGCAGCGACACCTATGCTGACTCTGTCCGTTAACAAGTGACGAGGAAATAACTGCCGGGCTCGTCAAAGATTGTAAAGGTTTTGAAAAGATGGAAAGAAAGGCATGAATACGGTGCCTTATCTGAGGTTTTGATGCAGTTTTAGCAGATTTTGAGATTTTAAGCACCAGAATCATTAGGTAACAAAAAAGAATGGTATGTTTTATAAACAGTACCAGTCAAATGTTTGGATACACCTACTCATTCCAGGGTTTTTATTTATTATGACTATTTTCTACATTGTAGAATAATAGTGAAGACATCAAAACTATGAAAAAGCACATATGGAATCATGTAGTAACCAAAAAACTGTTAAACAAATCAAAATATATTTCATATTTGTGATTCTTCAAAGTAGCCACCCTTTGCTTTGATGACAGCTTTGCACACTCCTGGCATTCTCTCAACCAGCTTCACCTGTAATAGTTTTCCAACAGTCTTGAAGGAGTTCCCACATATGCTGAGCACTTGTTGGGGCCACAGTGTTTCCTGATCCCTCCTGTCTCAGCCTCCAGTATTTATGCTACAATAGTTTATGTGTCGGGGGGCTAGGGTCAGACTGTTATATCTGGAGTATTTCTCCTGATTGTCAGTATTTCTCCTAATTGTCACGTACCGCACACACAGTCAGGAGGCAGCCGAAGTACATGTTTCACCTACTCTGTCGCCAGCACAAGTACAGGAAGTAAAGACCCTGATCCAGAAAAACAGAGATGTGTTTTCAGGGATACCAGGCCTAACTGAGGTTACAGCTCATGATATTGTTTCCCAGGATAGAAAAGTGAGCATGAGGCCATATCGGGTACCCGAGGCTCGACAGGCCGGATTAGAGCAGAGACAGAGAAAATGTTGGCAGATGGAGTGGTCGAAGAGTCACATAGTGAGTGGTCTAGCCCAGTTTTGATGGTCTCCAAGCCCGATGCGTCTTTACGGTTTTGTAATGATTTTCAGAAGGTAAATTAAATCTTCAAGTTTGATGCCTACCCCAAGTAAATGAACTGTTGAGAAAATTAGTAAAGCTCGGTACATTACGACCCTGGACCTAGCCAAAGGTTACTGGTTACTGACCCCCAGGGCCAAAGAAAAACAGCCTTTGCAACCCCTGACAGGTTGTTTCAATATACCGTCATGCCATTCGGCTTACTCGGGGCCCCAGCCACCTTTCAACGGCTAATGGACCAGGTCCTAAAACCGCACCGAGTTTACGCCGCAGTCTATTTAGATGACGTGGGGATCTACAGCCCTGATTGGGAATCCCACTTACCCCGGGTACAGGCAGTGTTAAATGCCCTTAGGAAGGCAGGGCTCACGGCAAACCCTGCCAAGTGTTACGTGGGGTTAGAGGAAACAGAGTATCTGGGATACACCGTGGGAAGAGGGTTAAGCAAACCCCAATTTAAGAAGGTTGAGGCAATTAGAGGATGGCCGAAACCAGTAAATAAGAAGCAGGTTCGATTCTTCCTAGGGCTGACCGGTTACTACCGGAAGTTCATCCCAAGTTATGCCACAGTGGCCACCCCACTCACCAACATGACTAGAGCCAGAGGGCCAAACATGGTCAAATGGGATGAAAAGGCCACCAAAACATTTAGAACATTACAGGAGGCTCTCTGCTGTAATCCAGTGTTGGTGGTACCAGACATTACAGGAGGCTTTCTGCTGTAATCCAGTGCTGGTGGTACCAGACTTTAAGCGCAAGTTCGTTGTTCATACAGATGCCTCAGAGGTTGGCTTGGGAGCCGTGCTCTCCCGTAGTAGGGGTGGAACTACTACTCAGTCGTTGGGAAATAGGTGTTGGCAGTAAAGTGGGCTCTAGAAAGCCTGAAATACTACCTGCTAGGGCGCCACTTCACCCTCATCAGTGACCATGCCCCACTCAACTGGATGCATAGGGCTAAAGAGAAGAATGCTCGGGTGATGCYGGTTTTTTTGAGTCTCCAACCGTTTCACTTTGATTTAAAACACAGAGCAGGGAAGGAAATGGGGATGGGTTATCCCGCATGCACGCCTATTTTGCTGCGGCAGCCCGACCTCGGGGGTCAAAGCTAGGGGGGAGATGTGTGGCAATGAAGGGGGCCGAGTGATAAATGTCAGATATATATATATTTTTAAACATTTATTTATAAATTTTATCCCATTTTCTCCCCAATTTTCGTGGTATCCAATCGCTAGTAATTACTATCTTGTCTCATCGCTACAACTCCCGTACGGGCTCGGGAGAGACGAAGGTCGAAAGCCATGCGTCCTCCGAAGCACAACCCAAGCCAGCCGCACCAATGTGTCGGAGGAAACACTGTGTACCTGGCCCCCTTGGTTTAGCGCGCACTGCGCCCGGCCCGCCACAGGAGTCGCTGGAGCGCGATGAGACAAGGATATCCCTACCGGCCAAACCCTCCCTAACCCGGACGACGCTATACCAATTGTGCGTCGCCCCACGGACCTCCCGGTCGCGGCCGGCTGCGACAGAGCCTGGGCGCGAACCCAGAGACTCTGGTGGCGCAGCTAGCACTGCGATGCAGTGCCCTAGACCACTGCGCCACCCGGGAGGCCCAAATGTCAGATATTTGAGGGCAGAACTAATGAACAGGCTCTGCCTTCTCACTAAAATGGCCACCCCGACAAGAACTACAGATCACGAAATGGCCAACCGCCAAAACGACAATCCCCAGAAGCAAGGGGATTGTCGCTCTGAAGGTGGGGCCGACYCACAGATAAGGGGTCAAGACAAACCAGGAAGAGAGAGAGGAGGGGGCTGGGGGATCTGTGAACCATAGAGAAAGAGAAAGTGAGAAGATAGATATCGGCTGAATGTTCTGTGTATGACCTGAACTGTATGGACTTACCTGTTGGCGTTTGGACTTGGACCTACCGAGAACCCGATTTGTGTACCGAACCCTGCTATCCTTGACCACGCCTGCGGCCTGGGCGGACCAGGACGGAGAAACCAACATACAGATACTGTCCTGTTTGAAAGAACTCTCATTCTGGGGTGATTTTGGTGATGGTTTCCAGCTTAATTTGTGACAAACTCTCCTACCCTTGAAGAGGTCTGTCACACTATCTAACTAATACCCAACGTTTATTGACTTGATAATTCCCATCATTCTTAGCGTAGCTAAGTGGTATAGTCGTTGTGCATTCTCAATGGACATTCGGGTGCTATCGTAAATTCACTCTGGTTATCTACTCCAATTTCAGAGCACTCTCGTCTGAGTGTACCAGAGCGCGGAATAATGAATTTACAAGCGCTCAACGCCCGTTGAATATGGCCGGTGTCTGTAAACGTCGGCAAAAAAGTGTAATTAAATTGTTTCCAGCAGTACAGTTACAGTCATCAATGCTCTGGATACCATGACAACTACCTAACCAGCTCTGCTAGGGTAACTAAAATGGTCAGTGTGGTCTTTGTGTCTGGGAGTAACTAGCAAGCTAGCCAACGTTAGCTTGGGTGCTTGACTGCTGTTGTAAGGTCAGAACGCTCAAATCAACCCTACTCCTCGGCCCGAGAGTCCAGTGTGCGCTCCGAGAGAAGAACGCTCTGAATTTACAAACAACGTTCTGAATATACGAGCGCACTCTGGCACTCCAGATTGAATTTAAGAACACACCCGAAGTTGTAAAATGTCTAACTAGTAATTTGTTATGCTAACTAGCTAGCAAGAGGTTGCATAGCAACAGCATCAACCTCCGGTAGACAGGCGAAGAGCTAGTACGCTCAACTGAAAGGATACTGTTCGTTTAGAGTATACTAAAATTAACTGGTAGTATATACTCATTAAGTATTCGAACACAGCTCTGGTCTTTTACCAAATAAGGCTATCTTCTGTATACCACCCCTACCTTGTCACAACACAACTGATTGGCTCAAATGAATTAAGAAGGGAAGAAATTCCACAAATGAACTTTTAAAAAGGCACACCTGTTAATTGAAATGCATTCCAGGTGACTACCTCATGAAGCTGGTTGAGAGAATGCTAAGCGTGTGCAAAGCTGTCATCAAGGCAAAGGGTGGCTACTTTGAAGAATCTCAAATATAAAATATATTTTGATTTGTTTAACACTTTTTTGGTTATTACATTATTCTGTATGTGTTATTTCATAGTGTTGATGTCTTCACTATTATTCTACAATGTAGAAAATAGTACATATATAGAAAAACCCTTGAATGAGTAGGTGTGTCCAAACTTTTGACTGGTACTATGTATACAGTTGAAGTCGGAAGTTTACATACACCTTAGACAAATACATTTAAACTCCGTTTTTCACAATATCTGACATTTAATCCTAGTAGAAATTCCCTGTTTTAGGTCAGTTAGGATAACCTCTTTATTTAAGAATGTGAAATGTCAGAATAATTAGAGAATTATTATTTTAGCTTTATTTCTTTCATCACATTCCCAGTGGGTCAGAAAGTTTACAATACACTCAATTCGGATTTGGTAGCAGATTGCTTTAACATTGTTAACTTGGGTCAAACCGTTTCAGGTAGCATTCCACAAGCTTTCCACAATAAGTTGGGTGAATTTTGGCCCATTCCTCCTGACAGAGGCTGGTGTAACTGAAGTCAGGTTTGTAAGGCCTTCTTGGTCGCACACGCATTTTTTTTATCAGTTCTGCCCACAAATTTTTCTATAGGATTGAGGTTGAGGCTTTGTGATAGCCACTCCAATATCCTTGACTTTGTTGTCCTTAAGCCATTTTGCCCCACAATTTGGAAGTATGCTTTGGGTCATTGTCCATTTGGAAGACCCATTTGGCGACCAAGCTTTAACATCCTGACTGATGTCTTGAGATGTTGCTGTCAATAATCCACAATAATTTTCTTTCCTCGTGATGCCATCTATTTGTGTGAAGTGCACCAGTCCCTCCTGCAGCAAAGCACCCCCACAACATGATGCTGCCACCCCGTGCTTCACGGTTGCTTCACGGTTGGTTCTCGGCTTGCAAGCCTCCCGTTTTTTCCTCCAAACATATCCAATCAATCAATCAATCAAGTTTATTTTATATAGCCCTTCGTACATCACTAATATCTCGAATTGCTGTACAGAAACCCAGCCTAAACCCAAACAGCAAGCAATGCAGGTGTAGAAACACGGTGGCTAGGAAAAACTCCCTAGAAAGGCAAAACCTAGGAGAAACCTAGAGAGGAACCAGGCTATGAGGGGTGCCAGTCCTCTCTGGCTGTGCCGGGTGAGATTATAACAGAACTATGCCAAGATGTTCAAAATATTCATAAGTGACAAGCATGGTCAAATAATAATCATGAATAATTTTCAGTTGGCTTTTCATAGCCGATCATTAAAGAGTTGAAAATAGCAGGTCTGGGACAGGTGGCGGTTCCATAACCGCAGGCAGAACAGCTGAAACTGGAATAGCAGCAAGGCCAGGCGACTGGGGACAGCAAGGAGTCATCATGCCCGTTTGCCGTGACGTATGGTCCTAGGCTCAGGTCCTCCGAGAGAGAGAAAGAAAAGAGAGAAGGAGAGAATTAGAGAGAGCCAAATATTTTCAAAATGTTCATAAATGACAAGCATGGTCAAATAATAATCAGGATTAAATATCAGTTGGCTTTTCATAGCGATCATTAAGAGTTGAAACAGCAGGTCTGGGACAGGTAGGGGTTCCATAAACCACAGGCAGAACAGCTGAAACTGGAATAGCAGCAAGGCCAGGCGGACTGGGACAGCAAGGAGTCATCATGCCTGGTTTGCCGTGACGTATGGTCCTAGGGCTCAGGTTCTCCGAGAGAGAGAAAGAAAGAGAGAACGAGAGAATTAGAGAGAGCATACTTAAATTCACACAGGACACTGGATAAGATAGGAGAAGTACTCAGGTATAACCAACTGACCCTAGCCCCCCGACACATAAACTACTGCAGCTAAATACTGGAGGCTGAGACAGGAGGGGTCAGGAGACACTGTGGCCCCATCAGAAGAAACCCCCGGACAGGGCCAAACAGGAAGGATATAACCCCACCCACTTTGCCAAAGCACAGCCCCACACCACTAGAGGGATATCTTCAACCACCAACTTACAATCCTGAGACAAGGCCGAGTATAGCCCACAAAGATCTCCCACAGCACAAACCAAGGGGGGCGCCAACCCAGACGGAAGATCACGTCAGTAACTCAACCCACTCAAGTGACGCACCCCTCCCAGGGACGGCATGAAAGAGCACCAGTAAGCCAGTGACTCAGCCCCTGTAATAGGGTTAGAGGCAGAGAACGATGGTCATTTTGGCCAAACAGTTCTATTTTTGTTTCATCAGACCAGAGGACATTTCTCCAGTGTATGTAAACTTTCGACTTCAACTGTATATATTACAGTGGGGAGAACAGTATTTGATACACTGCCGATTTTGCAGGTTTTCCTACTTACAAAGCATGTAGAGGTCTGTAATTTCTATCATGGGTACACTTCAACTATGAGAGACGGAATCTAAAACAAAAATCCAGAAAATCACATTGTATGATTTTTAAGTAATTAATTTGCATTTTATTGCATGACATAAGTATTTGATACATCAGAAAAGCAGTCTTAATATTTGGTACAGAAACCTTTGTTTGCAATTACAGAGATCATACGTTTCCTGTAGTTCTTGACCAGGTTTGCACACACTGCAGCAGGATTTTGGCCACTCCTCCATACAGATCTTCTCCAGATCCTTCAGGTTTCGGGGCTGTCGCGGGCTATACGGACTTTCAGCTCCCTCCAAAGATTTTCTATTGGGTTCAGGTCTGGAGACTGGCTAGGCACTCCAGGACCTTGAGATGCTTCTTACGGCGCCACTCCTTAGTTGCCCTGGCTGTGTGTTTCGGGTCGTTGTCATGCTGGAAGACCCAGCCACGACCCAATCTTCCATGCTCTTACTGAGGGAAGGAAGGTTGTTGGCCAAGATCTCGCGATACATGGACCCATCCATCCTCCCCTCAATACGGTGCAGTCATCCTGTACTTTGCAGAAAGCATCCCCAAAGAATGATGTTTCCACCTCCATGCTTCACGGTTGTGATGGTGTTCTTGGGGTTGTACTCATCCTTCTTCTTCCTCCAAACACGGCGAGTGGAGTTTAGACCAAAAACTCTATTTTTGTCTCATCAGACCACATGACCTGCTCCCATTCCTCTCTGGATCATCCAGATGGTCATTGGCAAACTTCAGACGGGCCTGGACATGCGCTGGCTTAGCAGGTGGACCTTGCGTGCGCTGCAGGATTTTTAATCCATGACGGTGTAGTGTGTTACTAATGGTTTTCTTTGAACTGTGGTCCCAGCTCTCTTCAGGTCATTGACCAGGTCCTGCCGTGTAGTTCTGGGCTGATATCTCACCTTCCTCATGATCATTGATGCCCCACGAGGTGAGATCTTGCATGGAGCCCAGACCGAGGGTGATTGACCGTCATCTTGAACTTCTTCCATTTTCTAATAATTGCGCCAACAGTTGTTGCCTTCTCACCAAGCTGCTTGCCTATTGTCCTGTAGCCATCCCAGCCTGTTGCATGTCTACAATTTTATCCTGATGTCCTTATACAGCTCTCTGGTCTTGGCCATTGTGGAGAGGTTGGAGTCTGTTTGATTGAGTGTGTGGACAGGTGTTTTTTATACAGGTAACGAGTTCAAACAGGTGCAGTTAATACAGGTAATGAGTGGAGAACAGGAGGGCTTCTTAAAGAAAAAACTAACAGGTCTGTGAGAGCCGGAATTCTTACTGGTGGTAGGTGATCAAATACTTATGTCATGCAATAAAATGCAAATTAATTACTTAAAAATCATACAATGTGATTTTCTGGATTTTTGTTTTAGATTCCGTCTCTCACAGTTGAAGTGTACCTATGATAAAAATTACAGACCTCTACATGCTTTGTAAGTAGGAAAACCTGCAAAATCGGCAGTGTATCAAATACTTGTTCTCCCCACTGTATATAGTACCAGTCAAAAGTTATATATATATAGTTTTTATTTTACTTGGCTTTTCATATGTTTTTTTGTTGTTGTTGATTGTAAACACTGCCTACCCTGACTGGACATCAATGCTACTAGAAAACATAATCATGCTATTGCCTGAAGGTATCAGGTGGCACAGAATGACATTCCCTTACCCCTAAAGTGCCTAAGCACACATGTTAAGTCAGTTACACTGAATTGATGGGATTATCATAACTAGCCTCAATTAACCAGTCGGCTAAGTGGGTGCGAGAGAAAGTCAGCATGTCTTGACAGCCAGTGTGAAGGTAGGCAGCTGTTAGGTAGTAGCCTTCATGAGTCACTTAGTTGTGACTCTTTATTAACAGGGAGAGAGTCAGCCAAGGGGTGTGTACTTTGAAGTGGTGCTATTCAAAACAATTGAGTGAAAGTCAGGAGCCTCACTTACCCCGGCCCAGGCGGCAGGCCCGTGATTTGTGCGAAACATCTTGCAGTCTTGCCTCAAGGTTATAACTGCATGAGCGGCATAGTACCATGGAAACCTGAATGCGTCAAAGTGGCAAAGGATCCCAAAGGAACATGAGGTGAGAGAGACTCCGATGCCTTTACCAGGGCCAAGCCAAACATATCCCGTCATCCTTATATTAGCACTATGTGTCAGAAACTTGACTAATGTGGATAATATGCCATGATGAAGGTAAATACAGCCTCCTTGTGTATTTAAAAAAACATGTATTTATATTTAACTAGGCAAGTCAGTTAAGAATAAACTTTTATTTACAATAACAGCCTATTGGGGAACAGTGGGTTAACTGCCTTGTTCAGGGGCAGAATGACAGATTTTTACCTTGCCAGCTCGGTGATTCGATCTAACAACCTTTCAGTTACTGGCCCAATACTCTAACCACTAGGCTACCTGCCATCCTAAACAAAAGGCCATATGAAGGGCCAGCAACTGAGATAATCCCTAAAGCTGACACTTAAAGTCGCTTGAGTGACAGCTCGTTCTGTCCTGGTCCAGTTTTGAAATTAAACTGAAACGTCATAGATACATTTCAAGCCAAATTTGTACTTGCTTTCAGTAGTACGGTGCAATTTAAGATTATATTGAATGAAAGTCAGGGTCTGGTTGCTGACCCAACCCAGATCATCACCATACATCAATCTAAATGATAAAGGACCCGCACTCATTAGCAGGGTCACACACAGATAACTGAGTCAGCCCTGGTAGTCGCTCCACTACTCCCAAAAGAATCAACTACAGATGTAGCATCTTAATTTGATCACTCTTTTGTTGCTGAGAATATTCCTGCACTGCAGGATAAGCAGATGAGATTTGTGATTTAAATAAATTCACTGAAACTTCAATCTAACACACAGTTATATTAACAGTATTGCACTTTTCATGTAGCCTACTTTTGGCTAATAGCCTAACCACTGATCAAGCAACATTATGGAGTAAACGATCAAATCCTGTGACAACATAACTTTGGTTTTAGAAGTGGGAGGGACATAACTTGGCGGGGGTCCAGCTGTTTTGTTGGGCATCTAAAGCTAATTTCCTGTATAACTACACAATCTAATATGACCTGTGACCCTTCTAGCTAACTCTATTTAGAACAACAAAAAGTAAGTACAAATGCCCACGGTCATCAAGCTTGGCAAGAGACCATTACTAAATATCTTTTAAGTGATTGATAAGACTGAACTAGATCAATAATAATTCAATAATCAATATTGTGCTGCACCTTTAACCAATAGCCTAACAAATGAACAACTCTTACAAATAAAATACAAAGACTCTATATCAAATTTCAGCCAGACCAGCCCAAGCCACCTGCACGCCCGACCACCACCAGTCTAGTCAATAACTCAACTCTCTCCCAACACAAAGTCTCAATGGAAAGGTTTGGAAATCAAAAGTTTAATAAAAACACACATTCACTGCCTACACATTAACACACAGAAACAGTTCACCCTCCGTATAATTCATATCATAGGCCTACTAGTATACACTTAGTCTGGTAATAAATCACATCTAGTGATACATAACTTGACATTTCTGCCACCCATTGTGACATAGTGGGAGGACAACAAACATTCCAATTAATTGCAATGCATCTCTTAGCCTTTATAAATGCTAGGTTACACAGTTGCTTCTGATAACAGTCTCCATGCTGAGATAAAATAACATACTCTGCCAGAATTTAGCCAGGCTTCACAATACCATAACATATGCAAATATGTCCCCTTTTTTGTGTTTTACACTTCCAGCAGAGGAATGACATTTCTGAGTGCATGATATTCAGTTTCACTGGCATATAGAATGGTCTGTGGATGGTCTTCATTTATATCTGAGATTATATGAACATGACTGGGCATTCTAACACATCTGTATCTATTCATCATCATCAATAGCATTTCCCAGGTCTTCCTCACATTTTTGTTTTACATGTTTTGTGTCATAGGGAAAAGCCACTGTCAACCCTTGATACAGTTAGGAAATCAACTTTAGAGGTTTGTCAGACTGCCTTAAAATAGTTTCAATCTTTGAAGCTTCTTGCTTGTCCAGTGTTCGCTGCACCGAGAGAATAAAGTGTTCTGCAAAAGTTCACCTCTGCGCCGTCACATGCGGGTCTTCCCTGGCTGCCTGACCCTGATGAGACCCCTGTCACCATCTGATCCTGCTCAGATGAGGCATGACAAAACATTATCTTGCATTGATACATTATATTATCCAAGAAGTCATAGTCTGTTCTCTCTACTACCGTACGGCAAGTGGTACTGGAGCGCCAAGTCTAGGTCTAAAAGGGTCCTTAACAGCTTCTACCCCGAAGCCATAAGACTGCTGAACAATTAATCAAATGTCCACCCGGACTATTTGCATTGACCCCCAGCGAGTAGCAGCAGTTTTTACACTGCTGCTACTCGCTGTTTATTATCTATCCATAGTCACTTTACCCTTACCTACATGTACAAATAACCTCAACTAACCTGTAGACCCACACACTGCCTCGGTACCGGTACCCCCTGTACATAGTCTCGTTATTGTTATTTTGTGTTACTTTTTGTATTTCTTTTTTTACTTTAGTTTATTTTAGAAAATATTTTCTTAACCTTATTTTCTTAAAACTGCATTGCTGGTTAAYGGCTTGTAAGTAAGCATTTCACGGTAAGGTCTTGTTGTATTCGTAAGGTACCTGTTGTATTCGGCGCATTGGTCAAATAACATTTGATTTGAAGAATAGAATCAATGGTTCAGTAATTGAAGTGACCATTATTCCCAGATCCCAGACTGTAGCTTTAACCTGCTGTCCTGTAGCTACTGTAGCCTACCCATCACCTCAAGATGGAAATTTGTATCCATTTACTGATTGTTATAATATACTGCAAAATTTCCAAAATAATATACTGCAAAAAAGTTCTGTAGACTGGTCTTCCTTGGCTGTCTGACCCTGTTGGGACACCTGTCACCTTCTGATCCTGCTAAGACATGATGAGCACAGGGTTGTGTACTGACTGTGCACCATGACATTTGTATTTGTATTTATTATGGATCCCCTGCCAAGGCAGCAGCTACTCTTCCTGGGGTCCAGCAAAATGAAGGCAGTTTATACAATATTAAAAACATAACAATACATTCACAGATTTCACAACACACTGTGTGCCCTCAGGCCCCTACTCCACCACTACCACGTATCTACAGTACAAAATCCATGTGTACATGTGTGTATAGTGCTTATGTTATCGTGTGTGTATGCATGTGTCTGTGCCTGTGTTTGAGTTGCTTCACAGTCCCCGCTGTTCCATAAGGTGTATTTTTATCTGTTTTTTTTAATCAAATTTTACTGCTTGCATCAGTTACTTAATGTGGAGTTCTATGTAGTCATGGCTCCATGTAGTCATGGCTGTATGTAGCACTATGCACCTCCCATAGTCTGTTCTGGACTTGGGGACTGTGAAGAGAACGCCTATCTCATTGAAGCCTGTAGAGCTGTTTATAACATGTCAGTGTGAAAAGTATGAAATTAGCTACGGAAACTGACAGATCAATAATGTTACATTGCAATACTGACAAATAAAAATTCACATTACGCTGAAGAAACGTCAGAATATATCAGTCTTCAATCGTTTGGCCGCTGGTTTCATCATTTGATTCAGGTCGAGTGTGATTGAGTCAAAAATAATAGCTAAAGTTAGTGAGCTATCTAGCTAGCTAGATAACGTTAGCAAACTTTTTGCTGGCTCTAGCTAATGGTACATCAACAAATTTATTTCTGTTGAAACAGGACAAAACAAAGCTACAAAACATTTCTATGCACACAACAGCTGTTAGCAATGACAGATAACTAGAGGCTAACTAGAGCTGAACTGGCTGTGGTAGCTACTAGCTAGCTAAGTAGCTGCTAGTAATTAATTTACTTCAGTCGAGAGGGGATGATATGTTGGCTAACGTAACATATCAGTTACACTACTAGCTGGGAATAAAAAGTTGTTTTCTGTCAAACAGCAGTTACCTTGCCAGCTAGATCAGTCAACTAAAGGAGTAGCCAGTTTTTGCTTTGCTTACTTTTACAACTCAGGGAAAAAGCGCAACACAGACAGCAGCTGCCTCTGATCATATCTCCCATGCTGGTCCTATATTTTTTTTGTTTTGTTTAGTTTAGTTTATTAATTCGACCATTTAAAAAAAAAACACATACAACTTGAAAAAGCCATACATGCACATGAGTAAAATCATCGAGGATAACACACAATAAATTATGGGACTTATTCTCATTGTGGTCCTCTTGAGACAAGATGGCGAGACAAGATCGAACACAGTTAAACATAGTATGGCAGTGAAATAATAAAAACAAAAAAAGAAGAACATCTATCTCACCATTGCAGTTACATCATAGGGGTTATTCATATGGGCACAGAAGACATCAAACATATTTTTACTATATTTTTAAAGCTGCCCAGAAAGGACGTTGCTTTTATGGGCAGAGGCAACTCATTCCATTCTGAGGCTCCAGTATACTGTACAAAAAAGTACCTTTCCCTGATCTGGTATTGTGATTGTGTGCATCCCTAACACAAGGAAAGTAATCACTTAGATATCTGGGTGCAGGACCATAAATACTCCTGTAAACCAAACCTAGTCTAATCTGGGACACCCTAGCCTCAACAGCCAGACAGTTTAGTTCCTGAAAGCAGCTCCTGCCTATGTGAGTACGTAGACTCACCTTCAATACTACCCTGATCAGCTTATTCTGGGCTATCTGGAGCTTCCCCTTCATAAATTTAGATAAGCCCCCAAATAGGAAGTACTACAGTAGTCAAAATGGCATTGAATGAGTGCAGTGGCTAGCACTTTCATGGAGTCCTTATCAAGCAGCTTGGACTTTCTAGCCAAAAACTTAGTCCTGGCATTAACCTTCCCTAGCACTTTATTGGTCATGCTCACACCTCCCAAGCTTCCATCAAGGATACATCCTAGGTAGCTAACAGAGGTTTTAGTAGTCAGCACCTCAACCCCTAACTCCACTCTGATTTCAGAGGACGTACTCAATTTAGGCCTGGATCCAAAAATAATTGCATCAGTTTTCCCTAAGTGCAGAGATGGCTTATTATCTCCAAGACATTTGCTAATGTTAGTAAGCTCTGTGCTAATTATGCTCTCCAACATAGTTTTACTTTTGTGAGACACCAGAAGTATAGAGTCATCTGCATAAAGAAAAAGACGGCAAGAACAAGCATCTTTCATATCGTTAATATTCAATAAAAACAGCAGAGGCCCAAGCACGCTCCCCTGCGGAACGCCACAACTCATTGGTTTTGCCTGAGACAGTGACCCATTAACCTCTACTACTTGCTTCCTTCCTGATAAATAGGACTTTACTCAGCCTAGAGGGATACTGCTTAACCCCAGTGCCTCCAGTTTGGAGACTGTATCAAAGGCCTTCTGTAGGTCAAGCAGTACCATTCCATGGAGATTTCCCTCATCAATCTCTTTCCTGATGAAGTCAGTCAAGTAAAGTAGACATGAATCAGTGGAGTATGTTTTTCTAAAACCCGACTGAAAATCATACATTATACTTTGTTTATTAACATATTCATATATTTGCTCATGTACAACTCTCCAGGATCTTTGATGTTACACAGAGGATAGATACAGGCCTAGAATTCCCAGGGTCAGACTTTATCCCCTTCTTATACAGAGGTATAACTTTAGCTTGTTTCATGTCCCTGGGAAAGATGCCTTGTTCAAGAGAGAGGTTAATGATATGCGTAATACAAGGGCCAATTTGCTCAGCAGAATCTATAAGAAACCTTGCAGAAATATTATCCAGGCCTGTGTCTTTGGAGCATTTAAGTTCTGCCAGCATACTGACTATTTTGGCTGTTGCTACCTTTGCAAAAGAAAAAGAGTTTGGCTGAACCCCTAGCTCTACATAAGACTTCTTGACTTGGTTGCTTCCATACAAACCAGAACTGGTGGGCAGCTTGCTAACCAGCTTGCTGGCAACAGAAGTAAAAAAAAGAAGAGTTGAATTCATTGGCAACCTCTGCTTTTTCATATACCACCTCCCCCCTGATGGTCAGTCCAATACTGTTTAGTTTGTTTTTGGTAGTACTACTACAGCCTAGTTCCTTAAATGATTTCCAAAGCTTTTTAGTGTTATTTTTGTTCTCAATTATTTTCTCAGCAAAGTAACCCCTCTTAGCTTCATCCATCCTGCTCTGTGCTTAATTTCTGTGACGTTTATATTCAGCTTCAATGCCATAAAACTCTCCTTCCGTGGCCTCCAACTGCTCTTAAATCCGTGGCCTCCAACTGCTCCAGCATCACTACTCTGGACGGCTCTGACTTAGAATATGTGGATAACTACAAATACCTAGGTGTCTGGCTAGACTGTAAACTCTCCTTCCAGACTCACATTAAGCATCTCCAATCCAAAATTAAATCTAGAATCGGCTTCCTATTTCGCAAACAAAGCATCCTTCACTCATACTACCAAACATACCCTCGTAAAACTGACCATCCTACCGATCCTCGACTTCGGCGATGTCATTTACAAAATAGCCTCCAACACTCTACTCAACAAATTGGATGCAAGTCTATCACAGTGCATCCGTTTTGTCACCAAGCCCCATCTATACTACCACACACTGCGACCTGTACATTCTCGTTGGCTGCTCTCGCTTCATTCTCGTCGCCAACCCACTGGCTCCAGGTCATCTATAAAGTCTCTGCTAGGTAAAGCCCGCCTTATCTCCAGCTCACTGGTCACCATAGCAGCACCCACTCGTAGCACGCGCTCCAGCAGGTATATCTTACTGGTCACCCCCAAAGCCAATTCATCCTTTGGCCGCCTTTTCTTCCAGTTCTCTGGCTGCCAATGACTGGAACGAACTGCAAAAATCACTGAAGCTGGAGACTCATATTCCCTCACTAGCTCTTAAGCACCAGCGTTCAGAGCAGCTCACAGATCACTGCACCTGTACATAGCCAATCTGTAAACAGCCCATCCAACTACCTCATCCCCATACTGTATTTATTTATTATCTTGCTCCTTTGCACCCCAGTATCTCTACTTGCACATTCATCTTCTGCACATCTACCATTCAGTGTTTAATTGCTATATTTTAATTACTTCGCCAATATGGTGTCACGCCCTGACCGTAGAGAGCTTTTTATGTCTCTATTTTGGTTTGGTCAGGGTGTGATTTGGGTGAGCATTCTATGTTCATTTTTCTATGTTTTGTATTTCTTTGTGTTTGGCCGGGTGTGGTTCTCAATCAGAGGCAGCTGTCTATCGTTGTCCTTGATTGAGAACCATACTTAGGTAGCTTTTCCCCACCGATGCTTTGTGGGTAGTTGTTTTCTGTTTTTGTGTCTGCACCAGACAGAACTGTTTTGTGTTGTTACATTTTGTTATTTTGTCTCAGTGTTCAGTTTTTAATAAATATCATGAACACTTACCACGCAGCGCTTTGGTCCACACCTTCTTCAACAGACGATCGTTACACATGCCTATTTATTGCCTTAACTCCCTTATCTTACCTCATTTGCACTCACTGTATATAGACTTTTTGTTCTTTTTTTCTACGTATTATTGACTGTATGTTTGTTTTTCCATGTGTAACTCTGTGTTGTTGTATGTGTCGAACTGCTATGCTTTATCTTGCCAGGTCGCAGTTGCAAATGAGAACGTGTTCTCAACTAGCCTACCTGGTTAAATAAAGGTGAAATAAAATAAAAAAATATAGGACAAAATCAGGCTGCTCTTGAGAGTTCTTACATTTTTTAAAGGCCTTATTCCTTGCTTGGATAGATTCTAAGAATCTCATGATTAAACCAAGGGCTAGATCTCTGCTTTACCCTGACCCGTCTAATGGGAGCCATCACATTCACCACATCAAGGAATCTACATTTAAAAGACACACTGTCTACCCTACACTATCCAGCACAGGTGACCAGTCTATTTTAACCACTTCCTCCCTAAACTTTTCAGCACAGTATTTTTGAGTCCTCTGATTCTAACCCTTTTTTGACACTTAAATATATATTTAAAAATCCTCCTTGTGCAAAATGTAATACAATTATCACTGATTCCATATACTATTACCCACAGTGCAATATTTTATATTCATAAGACACTAATATATGCCAGCCTTTCAGAAGCTTCGCCTTCACAGACCTTTCCGCACACTCTGTGGGTGTCCATGCCGTCCTCAAATCCAGCAGGTGGGAAACCGGAAAACTGCCTACTGTCACGTTCTGACCTTTATTTCCTTTGTTTTTGTCTTTATTTAGTATGGTCAGGGCGTGAGTTGGGGTGGGCAGTCTATGTTTGTTTATCTATGTTTTTCTATTTCTGTGTTTGGCCTGATATGGTTCTCAATCAGAGGCAGGTGTGTGTCTATTTCCTGATTGAGACACATATTTAGGTAGCCTGTTTTGTGTTGGGTTTTGCGGGTGGTTGTTTTCAGTCTTTGGTGTGTCTGCACCAGATAGAACTGTTTCGGTTTTTCACATTGTTGTGTTTGTTTGTATTTTGAGTGTTCACTTTGATTAAAACAAGATGAACAATTACCACGCTGCACATTGGTCCTCCGATCCTTCTAATTTCTCCTCCTCAGACGAGGAGGAAGACGAAAGCCGTTACAACTACCCAACTAATCTGAGGCTTCCACATGGTTCTAAAGCACACCGGTGCCATGTTTTGTATCACAGTGCAATTTTTAAACTGGTGGGACAAAAATGCAATTTCAGAATTGGGGGAGGGGGGGGGTTCATGTCCCCACCTGACCCCAGTGAAAGTTGCGCCCCTGAATATAGGGAGGGAAAATTAAGATCCTCCACCTGTACACCCATCTGAAGCAAACAGGTGTGATGTATCCTTTTGGTGCTTCAATAGATGTATTCACTTTTCATAGGCCCGGCACCTCAACATACAAAGGTAGCAAACTAATCATGGGCCCAAGCCATTGTATCTTGCATTATAAATGACCTGAGGCAGTGGGGAGAGGTTTCCTAAAACTCAAGTGGTATAGGATGCTCCTGTCAACTACACCTGCAATGTGGGCCTAGTGGTCAGAGAAGGTGGAGGTCAGGGGAAGGTCACACAGAGAACAGAGTAGGACAAGCTGGTCCTACTACGACAACCTCACAACACTGGCCTCATCCAAAAATATTTATTGGAAGATGGAAGGGGAGATAGATTCCAAGAACCAAGATCAATGGTATGGTGAATCACAAACGGTTCTGTAAAATATTGCATAACTTGAGGTTCAATGTCATCCAACATCCTTCACCTTATAATTGTGTAGAACAGATATTACAGTAGTTGGCCTGTGTGACACACAAAGAAACTGTGTCCCATTGGCTTAGCTCAGGTATTCCCAAACAGAGGTGCTGTCAGGGGTATGCCAAATAAAAATGTGATTCACATTTAATTATTTTTTTAAGTATTCACATTTTCAAACAGTCCATTTGTATTTTCCAAAGGGGCTATACATTTGGGTGAGGTTTTTCTCTCGCCTTAGTAGCCTCGTTTCACTGCCAAAAATACAATTAAACCATCTAGTGTTCAGCGAAATAACACAATGTCAAATGCAGGTAGCCTAGTCAAATAATTAACATCCAATCACATTAACCGTTACTCTCTCGCGGGAATTCCACTAACAGTCCGTATGTAGCCAAACGTAGCTGCTGCTCATGTTGGTATCTGTACTGATGGCGCAAAAGCCATGACAGGGAGACATAGTGGAGTGGTAATGTGCGTGCAAGCAGTTGCTCCCAATGCCACTTGGGTACACTGCAGCATCCACCGAGAGGCTCTTGCTGCCAAGGGAATGCCTGACAGCTTGAAAGACGTGTTGGACACTACAGTGAAAATGGTTAACTTTGTTAAGGCAAGGCCCCTGAACTCTCGTGTATTTTCTGCACTATGCAATGATATGGACAGCGACCATGTAATGCTTTCCCAACATACAGAAGTGTGCTGGTTATCAAGGGGCAAAGTATGGACACATTTTTTTWAAATTGAAAGACGAGCTTAAAGTTTTCTTTACTGACCATAATTTTCACTTGTCTGACCGCTTGTCTGACCGCTTGCATGATGACGAGTTTCTCACACAACTGGCCTATCTGGGTGATGTTTTTTCTCATCTGAATGATCTGAATCTAGGATTACAGGGACTCTCCGCAACTATATTCAATGTGTGGGACAACATTGAGACTATGATTAAGAAGTTGGAGCTCTTCTCTGTCTGCATTAACAAGGACAACACACAGCAAATGAACTCAAGCTTACGGACAATATCAAACGTGAAATAGCGCCTGAGTGAGTTGGATGCGCAATTACGCAGGTATTTTCCAGAAACAGATGACACAAACAACTGGATTCGTTATCTCTTTCATGCCCTGCCTCCAGTCCAATTACCAATATCTGAACAAAAAAGCCTCATCGAAATTGCAACAAGCGGTTCTGTGAAAATGGAATTTAATCAGAAGCCACAGCCAGATTGCTGGATTGGGCTTTGCTCAGAGTATCCTGCCTTGGCAAATCGCGCTGTTAAGACACTGATGCCCTTCGCAACCACGTACCTATGTGAGAGTGGATTCTCGGCCCTCACTAGCGTCAAAACTAAATACGGGCACAAACTGTGTGTGGGAAATGATTTAAGACTGAGACTTTCTCCAATACAACCCAACATTGCAGAGTTATGTTCATCCTTTCAAGCACAGCCTTCTCATTAACCTGTAGTGAGTTATTCACCATTTTCGATTAACAAATAAGGTTTTATATGTAAGTTTATTGATTATTATTAGATTATTATTTGTGCCCTGGTCCTATAAGAGCTCTTTGACACTTCCCACGAGTCGGGTTCTGACAAAAACTCACACTCTTTCTTATATTTTATAAATGTATCGTATAGTTTGTGTGTGTGTGTGTGTGCCAGGCTTACAATGATGGCAAAAACAATATTTGAGAGTGCGCTGACCCTGCTGCTAGAGGGGGTACGCAGCAGGAGGTTGAATGTTAGAAGGGTTATGGGACTATAAAAAGTTTGGGAACCACTGGCTAAGCTAATATCATTAGTATTACTCCCAGAGGCCTGGTAGGGAGAGGGGGGAGGGGGTCTGAGTGTTACACAGCATATATCATCAACGGCTGTGTACTGAGGTCTGGGCATGATGGCATACTTCCCCCAGTAATAACAGGGTCCTAGAAATGGCCCCAGTGTTTAGTTAGGCTAATATTAATGTATTTACAGAAGGGGCGAGATCCGATAATGGGACAGGATGAGAAGCTACAGTATCTGTCTCTCAGCGAGAGTCTCAGTGCCAGCAGAAGACAAGTTCAGCAACGCCTTTCACCCACTGTCCAAAGATGTGCCGTATGTCCCTCCATGGCCAAATAAAGTGTAATGTAGGGGGTAGGTAACTGAAAAATATATAGAAATGCAACATGTAAAGTGTTGGTCCCATGTTTCATGAGCTTATTTTTGTAAAATGTTGTGCACAAATCAAATCGAATCAAAGTTTATTTGAATACAACAGGTGTAGACCGTACAGTGAAATGCTTACTTACAGGCTCTAACCAACAGTGCAAAAAAGGTATTAGGTGAACAATAGGTAGGTAAAGAAATAAAACAACAGTAAAAAGACAGGCTATATACAGTAGAGAAGCTATAACAGTAGCGAGGCTACATACAGACACTGGTTAGTCAGGCTGATTGAGGTAGTATGTATATGTAGATATGGTTAAAGTGACTATGCATATATGATAAACAGAGAGTAGCAGTAGCGTAAAAGAGTGGTTGGTGGATGGTCGGTGGTGGGACACAATGCAGATAGCCCGGTTAGCCAATGTGCGGGAGCACTGGTTGGTCGGCCCAATTGAGGTAGTATGTACATGAATGTATAGTTAAAGTGACTATGCATATATGATAAACAGAGAGTAACAGCAGCGAAAAAGAGGGGTTGGGGGGGGCACACAATGCAAATAGTCCCGGTAGCCATTTGTATACCAGTTCAGGAATCTTATACCATGGGAGTAAAAACTGTTGAGAAGCCTTTTTGTCCTAGACTTGGCACTCCGGTACCGCTTGTCATATAGTAATAGAGAGAAAAGTCTATGACTGGGGTAGCTGGGGTCTTTGACAATTTTTAGGGCCTTCCTCTGACACTGCCTGGTGTAGAGGTCCTGGATGGCAGGCAGCTTAGCCCCAGTGATGTACTGGGCCGTACGCACTACCCTCTGTAGTGCCTTGCGGTCGGAGGCCGAGCAATTTCCGTACCAGGCAGTGATGCAACCAGTCAGGATGCTCTCGATGTTGCAGCTGTAGAACCTTTTGAGGAGGTTCTAAATCTTTTTAGTTTCTAGGCTTTGTCGTGCCCTTTTCATGACTGGTGTGTTTGGACCAGTTTGTTGGTGATGTGGACACCAAGGAACTTGAAGCTCTCAGCCTGCCCCACTACAGCCCCATCGATGAGAATGGGGGCGTGCTCGGTCCTCCTTTTCCTGTAGTCCACAATCATCTCCTTAGTCTTGGTTACGTTGAGGGATAGGTTGTTATTCCGGCACCACCCGGCCAGGTCTCTGACCTCCTCCCTGTAGGGTGTCTCGTCATTGTCGGTGATTAGGCCTACCACTGTTGTGTCGTCTGCAAACTTAATGATGGTGTTGGAGTCGTGCCTGGCCATGTAGTCTTGGGTGAACAGGGAGTACAGGAGGGGACTGAGCATGCACCCCTGGGGGGCTCCAGTGTTGAGGCTCAGCGTGGCAGATGTGTTGCTACCTACCCTCACCACCTGGGGGCGGCCCCTCAGGAAGTCCAGGATCCAGTTGCAGAGGGAAGTGTTTAGTCCCAGGGTTCTTAGCTTAGTGATGAGCTTTGAGGGTACTATGGTGTTGAACGCTGAGCTGTAGTCAATGAATAGCATTCTCACATAGGTGTTCCTTTTGTCCAGGTGGGAAAGGGCAGTGTGGAGTGCAATAGAGATTGTATCATCTGTGGATCTGTTTGGGCGGTATGCAAATTGGAGTGGGTCTAGGATTTCTGGGATAATGGTGTTGATGTGAGCTCTTACCAGCCTTTCAAAGCCCTTCATGGCTACGGACATGAGTGCTACGGGTCTGTAGTCAATTAGGCAGGTTGCCTTAGTGTTCTTGAGCACAGGGACTATGGTGGTCTGCTTGAAACATGTTGTTATTACAGACTCAATCAGGGACATGTTGAAAATGTCAGTGAAGACACCTGCCAGTTGGTCAGCACATGCCCGGAGCACACGTCCTGGTAATCCGTCTAGCCCAACAGCCTTGTGAATGTTGACCTGTTTAAAGGTCTTACTCACGTCGGCTACGGAGAGCGTGATCACATAGTCGTCTGGAACAGCTGATGCTCTCATGCATGCCTCAGTGTTGCTTGCCTCGAAGCGAGCATAGAAGTGATTTAGCTCGTCTGGCAGGCTCGTGRCACTGGGCAGCTCACGMCTGTGCTTCCCCTTGTAGTCTATAATAGTTTGCAAGCCCTGCCACATAAGACGAGCATCGGAGACGGTGTAGTACGATTCAAGCTTAGCCCTGTATTGACGCTTTGCTTGTTTGATTGTTCYTCGGAGGGCATAGCGCATTTCTTATAAGCTTCCGGGTTAGAGTCCCGCACCTTGAAAGCGGCAGCTCTACCCTTTAACTCAGTGCGAATGTTGCCTGTAATCCATGGCTTCTGTTTGGGGTATTCACGTATGGTCATTGTGGGGACAACGTCATCGATGCACTTATTGATGAAGCCAATGACTGATGTGGTGTACTGCTCAATGCCATCGGAGGAATCCCGGAACATATTCCAGTCTTTGCTAGCGAAGCAGTCCTGTAGTTTAGCATCTGTTTCATCTGACCACTTTTTTATTGATCCAGTCACTGGTGCTTCATGCTTTAATTAATTTGTGCTTGTAAGCAGGAATCAGGAGGATAGAATTATGGTCAGATTTGCCAAATGGAGGGCGAGGGAGAGCTTTGTATGCGTCTCTGTGTGTGGAGTAAAGGTGGTCCAGAGTTTTTTTCCCCCCTGGTTGCTCATTTAACATGCTGATAGAAATTTGGTGAAACAGATTTAAGTTCCGCTACATTAAAGTCCATGGCTACTAGGAGCGCTGCCTCTGGGCGACTGTTTTCTTGTTTGCTTATGGCTGAATACAGCTCATTCAATGCTATCTTAGTGCCAGCCTCTGACTGTGATGGTATGTAAAACAGCTACGAAAAATACAGATGAAAACTCTCTAGGTAGATAGTGTGGTCTACAGCTTATCATGAGATATTCTACCTCAGGCGAGCAACAGCTCGAGACTTCCTTAGATATCGTGTACTAGTCCGAAAAATACGAAAAATACAGATGAAAACTCTCTAGGTAGATAGTGTGGTCTACAGCTTATCATGAGATATTCTACCTCAGGCGAGCAACAGCTCGAGACTTCCTTAGATATCGTTATACATAGTCCGCCACCTCTTGTCTACCAGACGCCTCTGTTATATCCTGCCAGTGCAGCGTATAACCAGCCTGTATGTTGATGGTGTCGTCGTTCAGCCACGTCTACATGAAGCATAAGATATTACAGTTTTGAATGTCCCATTGGTAGTTTAGTCTTCCGCGTAGGTCATCCATTTTATTCTCCAGAGATTGCACGTTTACTAGCAGAATGGAAGGAAGTGGGGGTTTATTAGATTGCCTACGAATTCTCAGAGGCTTGCCAGGGGAAAAAAAGGAAAAAAAGGATTCTGCCAGTCCGTGGTGAGTAATCGCAGTCCTGATGTCAAGAAGTTATTTTTGGTCATAAGAGACGGTAGCGGCAACATTATGTACAAAATAAGTAAAAAAATAAGTGACAAACAAGAACGCAAATAAACAAACAAAAAAACACAATCGGTTGGGGGCACGTAAAACGTCTGTCTTCTTCTCTGGCGCCATCTTACTCTATTATTCTACAATTTAGAAAATAGTACAAATGAAAAAAAAAACTTGAATGAGTAGGTGTGTCCAAACTTTTGACTGGTACTGTAAGCTACAGACAACAAATACACCATCGATGGCAATTTGAATGCGCAGAGATACCATGACAAGATCCTGAGGCCCATTGTCTTGCCATTCATCCGCCGCCATCACCTCATGTTTCAGCATGATAATGCACGGCCCCATGTCGCAAGGATCTGTACACAATTCCTGGAAGCTGAAAATGTTACAGTTCTTCCATGGCCTGTGTCATGCCCTGACCTTAGAGAGCCTTTTTATTCTCTATTTTGGTTAGGTCAGGGTGTGACTAGGGTGGGTGCTCTAGTTTTTGTATTTCTATGTTGGCCTGGTATGGTTCCCAATCAGAGGCAGCTGTCTATCATTGTCTCTGTTTGGGGATCATATTTAGGCAGCCTTTTCCTTCTGTTGTGTGTGGGATCTTGATTTTGTATTGTTGCTTGTTAGCACGACAAAGCTGCACGTTCGTTTTGTTACTCTTTATTGTTTTGTTGCTGGTTCACATTAATAAACATGATGAACGCCTTCCACGCTGCACCTTGGTCCAATCCTTCCAACAACGATCGTTACAGCCTGCATACTCACCAGACATGTCATCCATTGAGCACGTTTGGGATGCTATGGATAGACATGTACGACAGCATGTTCCAGTTCCCCCCCAATATCCAGCAACTTCACAAAGCCATTGAAGAGGAGTGGGACAACATTCCACAATCAATAGCCTGATCAACTCTACATGAAGGGGATGTGTCGCGCTGCATGAGGCAAATGGTGGTCACACCAGATACTGACTGGTTTTCTGATCAGCGCCTCTACCTTTTTTTTTACGGTATCTGTGACCAACAGATGCATATCTGTATTCCTAGTCATGTGAAATCCATAGATTAGGGCCTAATGAATGTATTTCAACTGACTGATTTCCTTATATGAACTGTAACTCAGTCAAATCTTTGAAATTGTTGGATGTTGCGTTTTTATATTTTTGTTCAGTGTAGATTCAGCCTCTTGGACGATTTTTGTCGGAGCGGATGGTGGCGGGTTGCAAGACTTTTGCAAGCTGATTACGAAACTCCAGTTGAACCCAGTTGAATTCATTCCCTCTACAGCACTGGTGCTGAATGTTTAGGCTGTTGAAGATACAGATATTTACTTTATCAACAACATCTCAAGTGTTTACACTGTAAACTGCTCTCCTTAGTGAAAGTGTTCAGTGCCCCAACGGTGCCAGGAGCATAAGCGACATAGAAGAACAGTCAAATAGGGGCCTGTCTACTGCATATCAGGCAGGGGTGATGGCAGTCAACAGTGAAGGTGACCACAACAAGGACCACATCATTATAGCTATGTGTATCATGTGTAGCTATGTGTATAGCTATGCTATCATGGTATGTGGTTGGTTGTTTTTAACATTGAGACAATAGAACCCTACAGTAGATGAGTTATGCTGGAAGAACACAATGTTTTGGTTTATCAATCAGAAAAACATTTTAACTGCTAAAGCGAGGAGCCTATATTGAGGGCTTATTACTATCCTATAATTCTGTTTTTCCAAGATCTCTGCTTGAAATCAGGGGGATTTGTTTCCAAAKTGTTGAAAGAGAGAATATCCCAAAAATCTGGTTTTGCTCGCCCGCAGTTTCCCCCCCCCCCAATAATATTTATCTTTGTGAATGTTACATGCAGGTAACTGATACAGGCATACTGGGCGCCCTCTGTTGTAAATCCATACTGTTTAGCCTTCTGATCCACCGCATTCAAAGAATATGACAACGTCTGTGGTCCTCACAACAGTCTGAAGCATGCGTCTCTTGTGTAATCCCAATACCACCACAAGTAAAACCCATGTAACCACTCTGGAGTCAGATCAAACAACATTACTTCATGAAAACAGTAAAATTGTCTATTGGTGACTGATGCAAGGTACTGAATAGCTTGTTTTCCTATACCTACACGCACATCTCCTCGTTAGCTGTGACAACACAATGACACAGGATGAAAATTTGTGACACACATTAACTGATAGGTTGTAATAAATGTTACACCCCAAATTACTATATAATCCATGAATTGGTGCCAGTTAAGTAGTTGTTGTAAAGTCTAGTGGTGACACAGGGGTTAAGGGGCAGTGTTCTCTGGGTGTTCTACTCTCAGACAGCGGGACTAATGGAGCTGGGCTCTTGTCTCTGGTGGCAGCAGATGCCGACTCTGCAGAGTGAATCTTAACCGTCGGAGTTAAGCGACGATAGTCTCGGCCTCCTACGTCAGGGCACATTTTAACAGGCCCCGCACCCTGCCAAGAAAAGGAGCAGGCTTCCCAGGAGGGTTGCTGCTGCCGTTAAAATAAACACACTTTACCAGGCTGAGAAAAGACAGAGCACAGGCTGCAGGCCAGGCAGGCCTTCCCTCTGTCACAGTTGCTTGTGGGATGCAGCACACCATGTCCCCGGTGCAGAGAAGCAATGTTTTTAGAAAGCTAGGAGCTCTCCTTGATTTATAGTTTGTTTTCTGTATCATGACGTACCCTTCAGGACAGCTACCTGTTTCAAGGCTACGTGTGTGTGTGTGTGCACACTACAGCAAGGTATTGAACAGGGCATTCACATGCTCTGTGGGGCATAGTATTCTAGGTGACCCTGCCGAGGGAGTGAAGGTAATCCCTTTTGGCACCCTTGTAGAAAATAACATTTTCGAGCTCTGACTGTGCTTTGACCCTTACGTGGGCTTTAAATCATTACCCCTCTTCGTGTCAGCCCTCCAGTCATTTGCAAGCACTCTGAAAAAAGAGGCCGCTCTGCCAGACAGGGCATTTGCTGAATCTGGCCAAGTGCAACACTGGCCTGACTCCAGGTTCTGCCATAGTGCTGGCACAGCAGAGCTGGAGAGGTCTTGGCCCCAAATATTCACACACATACTCCAAAATCTACCTTCAGAACTCTCTCATTGCTACCATAGCACAGTCAATTTGTTGTGTGTTGTATTTGTCTATATGTATGCAAGGAAGTGGGTTATGTTCCCTGGAAGGATATCCTATGTACTGATAGCAGCGCTCAGTGTACGTCCTTTACCCAGCCAGTGTAAGAGGCAGGTGATACACCTACATATTCCAGTCACTTAAAGGCTCTCCAATATATCCCATTTCGTGTTGCTGCACAGTAGATTGAGTCTGTCCACTCACCCTGCCTCCTATACTTGTCATCTTTCAGCCTCAACTACCAAATATAAGCTATAGAGAAACTCTCAATGTGATCAACTACAGACACATTGTCATGATGGGTGATGTTGGTTTAATTGTCATGAAAGTGGAGGGACATATTGTCCAATGCCAGTTGAGCTTAGTGTATAGGAGATTTGTCACTTGTGCTCCCTCTCCGGCCTCTAGGTCACCAGGCTGCTCGTTATGGCGCACATCTGTCAACATCGTTATGCGCACCTGCGTGTCATCAGACTCACCTGGACTCCATCACTTCCCTGATTACCTTTCCTATATATATATATATATATATATATATATATATGACACTCCCTTTGGTTTCTTCTCCAGGCGTCATTGTTTCTGTTTCATGTCTGTGCTTTGTTGGTGTTTCTTCGTTTGTATTATGTTGTGTTTATTTATTTCAACACTCAGTCCCTGAACTTGCTTCTCGACTCTCAGCGCACATCGTTACAGGATTTCAAGTGTATCAGTCAGCTTAGATGTATCTAACACTACAGAGTCCCTTTGATCCCCGGGTGATTTGTCCCTCCTAAGTAGAGTAAAGAGAGAGTTAATGTTATGGGTACAAAGTGAGGGGCAGCAGAAGGGCATATTCAGAGAAATAATAGAAATGTTTTAATGAATTTTTTTCTGCCTTTTTCTCCCCAATTTCGTCATATCCAATTGGTAGTTACAGTCTTGTCCCTTCGCTGTAACTTCCGTACGGACTCGGGAGAGGCGAATGTCAAGAGCCATGCGTCGTCCGAAACGCAAGCCGCACTGCTTCTTGACACAATGCACGCATAGCCCGGAAGTCAGCCGCACCAATGTGTCGGAGGAAACACCGTACACCTGGCAACCTCAGCATGCATGCGCCCGGCCTGCCAAAGGAGTCGCTAGAGCGCAAAGGGGCAAGGACATCCCGACACACCCCGGTATTTAACACAGCCCGGAATCGAACCAGGATCTGTAGTAACGCAGCGAGCACTGCGATGCAGTGCCTTAGACCGCTGCGCCACTCGGGAGGCCCCGAAATAGTAGATTTAAACATAGTGACTGGCACTGACTGACGAGGTGGCTATTTCCAATACGACCGCACATATGAGTTATCCCTATGTTCATAGCACTGTTGAATGAGCTAGTGTCCATAAATCACTGGAGGGGCCGAATTCTGAACCAGATCTCCGTGTAGAAAATGTCATCTCGTGGGCCTGGTGTGTCAAACATGAGAGGCATCCAACTCAAGCGTATGTGCATGAGCCCTTTTCAGCGTCATAAGGGGCTGACCCCCTGCTCCCTGACAGTCACAAGGTGTCCTACCTGTTTTTGTGAATGATTCTTCCGGACCTTATGACAGCACAGTAAGCCCAAGGGCAGCAGGACCATGCGCAGCACACCATGATGACATCACAGGGCCCCAGTGGAACAGCGCCACACAGACATGGCAGTCCCTAGTCTCCTCCCCCTGACCCTGGATGATTGGAGGTAGGAGGGGGAGTTGTTTTGTTTTAAGGGGGGGGGGGGGGGGGGGGGTGAAGAGGTCTTGTGTGTGGGTGGGTTTACAAATAGTGCGCCCCATATTTGGACTGGTGACTGTCCCGCTCTCTTTTATCCTCGCAGAGAGCTTTAAAAACAACCTAACAGAACAGTGTTGATCTCCCACTGAATGACCCCTGACCTGCAAACATAAGCATAAACATTGTTTATGCTCAAACACACAATGTTCAAGTGCACTCTTGTACCGCCTGTCCCTCACATGACCGTGTTATGAAAAATGCAAAATGTAAACACGGTTGTTGTCTTGCCTAACTGTCAGAGTTGTAGAATGCAGCATTGTGTGTGTGTGCACGCTGTATAAACACAACTCGAGTAGCTCGTTAATGTAGATGGACTAAAGAGAAGAGAAAGGGTAAAGCAGGTATAGTACACACATCCCAGAGGCTGCATTTTGATATGACGTAACTGAGTTGAGGCAGGGACAGTTGCTCTGTATAGCACAGCTATAGTACCAACAATCAATATATAGTTGGGAGACGGACGTAGTTCATTGAAATACTACATGTCTTAATGGAAATCATTTGAAACATAACTCTCTAGACACCTACAGTGGCTTGCGAAAGTATTCACCCCCCTTGGCATTTTTCCTATTTTGTTGCCTTACAACCTGGAAATAAAATGGATTTTTGGGGTGTTTGTATCATTGGATTTACACAACATGCCTACCACTTTGAAGATGCAAAATCTTTTTTCTTGTGAAACAAACAAGAAATAAGACAAAAGAACAGAAGCCTTTTTGTGCATAACTATTCACCCCCCCCGCCCCAAAGTCAATACTTTGTAGAGCCACCTTTTGCAGAAATTACAGTTGCAAGTCTCTTCTCTTGGGGTATGTCTCTATTAGCTTGGCACATCTAGCCACTGGAATTTTTGCCCATTCTTCAAGGAAAAACTGCTCCAGCTTCTTCAAGTTGGATGGGTTCCGCTGGTGTACAGCAATCTTTAAGTCATACCACAGATTCTCAATTGGATTGAGGTCTGGGCGTTGACTAGGTCATTCCAAGACATTTACATGTTTCCCCTAAACCACTCGAGTGTTGCTTTAGCAGTATGCTTAGGGTCATTGTCCTGCTGGAAGGTGAACCTCCGTCCCAGTCTCAAATCTCTGGAAGACTGAAACAGGTTTCCCTCAAGAATTTCACTGTATTTAGCGCCATCCATCATTCCTTTAATTCTGACCAGTTTCCCAGTCCCTGCCGATGAAAAACATCCCCACAGCATGATGCTGCCACCACCATGCTTCACTGTGGGGATGGTATTCTCGGGGTGATGATGTGTTGGGTTTGCACCAGACATAGCATTTTCCTTGATGGCCAAAAAGCTCAATTTTAGTCTCATATGATCAGAGTACCTTCTTCCATATGTTTGGGGAGTCTCCCACATGCCTTTTGGCAAATACCAAACTTGTTTGCTTATTTTTTTCTTTAAGCAATGGCTTTTTTTCTGGCCACTCTTCCATGAAGCCCATCTCTGTGGAGTGTACAGCTTAAAGTGGTACTATGGACAGATACTCCAATCTCTGCTGTGGAGCTTTGCAGCTCCTTCAGGGTTATCTTTGGTCTCTTTGTTTCCTCTCTGATTAATGCCCTCCTTGCCTGGCCCCTGAATTTTGGTGGGCGGCCTACTCTTGGCAGGTTTGTTGTGGGGCCGTATTCTTTCAATTTTTTATTTAATGGTGCTCCGTGGGATGTTCAAGGTTTCAGATATTTTTTTATAACCAAACCGTGATCCGTACTTCTCCACAACTTTGTCCCTGACCTGTTTGGAGAGCTCCTTGGTCTTCATGGTGCCGCTTGCTTAGTGGTGTTGCAGACACTTTTCAGAACAGGTGTATATATACTGAGATTATGTGACAGATCATGTAACACTTAGATTGTACACAGGTGAACTTTATTTAACTAATTATGTGACTTCTGACGGTAATTGGTTGCACCAGATCTTATTTAGGGGCTTCATAGCAAAGGGGTGAATACATATGCACGTACCACTTTTCATTTTTTTATTTTTTTGAATTTTTTGAAAGAAGTAATTTTTTTCATTTCACTTCACCAATTTGGATTATTTTGTGTATGTCCATTACATTAAATCCAAATAAACATCCATTTAAATTACAGGTTGTAATGCAACAAAATAGGAAAAACGCCAAGGGGGATGAATACTTTTGCAAGGCACTGTAAGTCATGGGACTGTACTGTAGATACCCTGCAGCATCAACAACAACTCATTGGAATGTCCTCATGAATGAGGACTAAAGGTTGTATGATACCACCTGTTCTATTGCTTCAAATTGGGAGTAAAGAGATGGAGGACGTGGGTTGAGGATGGAGGACGTGTGATACTTCTATAAAACCTCCTGTTATTGTTGAAGGCACCTGGTTTGTGTTCTGCTGTAATAGGTCAGGAAGGCTCAGACAATGCATGCAGAGAGAGTAGAGAAAGGGCTTGTTGTGTCCCCTACTAGAGGACCCCGACCACGTGGGAAAACACCACGGGCCTCACTCTCCACACAACGTCTCCTCCAATCTGCACATTGCCTGACATRGAACGTGTGTTTCAGACTCATGCCAAAAACAAGTGGATAAATCAATGAAATTACACAAGAGCTGACATCTGCAGAGGGATAGCCAAGCTGTGCTGATGTTGCTAACTTGCTTTCTTCCCTCTCACTATGAATAAGCGGGCCGAATGTACCTGTAATGGCAAAATTCACAATATTTGTAACGACAATGTACAATAAATACAATTTTCTAATAAGTACATATGCCTGCTTATAATTCTCACTATGTAATAATGAATGGATCCTAGATGTATTTTGATAGATATACTGTAGCCAGTCACTATCCTCTCAGTGCTTATGGAGTGCTTATTTCACAACTAATTACTTTCAAGATATAATTTTGCAAATATGTTCCAAAACAAAAATTCGCAAATAACATTTGCTAACACATTTCATCATACATACAGTATGTCCTCCATTAAAGTTTTAAAAGGGGATTGCTTCCATAGGCAGCCAAGATCATCACGCCACAGCGTTTAATACTCATTACGTCTGTATAGTCCCTGGCTGAAGAAGAGAGTGGAGACTGAGGAGCTTGTGTCTAGTGGTGAAAATGACCTTGCCTAATGCACATCTGGGCAGAGAGGTCCTGGATCGGGCAACCTCAGTGTACCACTATATGTAATGAATCCCCCCACTAACGTGTGAGAAATATGAGGGGTAATTAAATGAACAGATGCACCAAGGCTTTGCAGAGGAATGGGGATTTAATTGTTGTGGCTTGGGCCTCTGAGGGACAACTCTGGGTCCAACGTGCAGCTGTGCTCTAATGGGGTTAAGGGGAGGGGGTGAATTTACCCCTACTCTGTCCCATTTCAATAATTACTCTGGTTCAGAAAACCAATGCAATGACAGCTGAGACTTTTGCCCCCAAGATGTGCAGTGAACACAACACACAATTTCACACTATATTACCAGTACCCTCCAAGGACCCTGAACTTAATTGCTGCAAATCTGAGGCCAAAAGTGCTGTGTCACTTGGTTTCTTACACAATGCATAGTTCAACCCTGTGTCCTATCTCATCCGTGAGGGATTTAGTACTGGGCAGAGTTTGGGTTTTGAGTTTTTGTTTGTTTGTTTACACTTGACGATGATGGTAAATGATTGGCTTGCTATGTCCTACAAATATTAGTTTTTTCTAAATAATTGAAATGATTGCTATGATTGTGCAATATTCCAAAATTCTAATTAGGGAGTCATGATGTGTTGCTCACATACTGACACAAGATAGTGACCAGGAACAGAGCAGCAGCACAACAATGGTCCTCTATGAAAATTTGAACATCTTGGCACTGTTATAATCTCCACTCGGCACCCCTTAGAGACTGGTTCCTCTCTACATTTCTTCCTAGGTTCCTGCCTTTCTATGGGAGTTTTTCCTAGCCACTGTGCTTCTACATCTGCATTGCTTGCTCTCTGGGAATTTAGGCTGGGTTTCTGTATAGTACTTTGTGACATTGGCTGATATAAAAAGGGGCCTTATAAATTTGATTGATTGAAACCCCACAGCTGACCAGCTATATTCAAATAAAAACATACCTCTCCCTGTTGTATTGGTTGCATACTTTGTTATTCTCCAGAAACTATACATGATACTATGTTATTCTCCAGAAACTATACATGATACTTTGTTATTCTCCAGTAACTATACATGATACTATGTTATTCTCCAGAAACTATACATGATACTTTGTCAGTTTAGCTGGGTCAAGCCAGACTCAAGACCAACAGCTAGAGGAGGATGTCCCTGAGCTTGTTAGGATCACTTTGCCCCCTAGTGGGGGTTGTCTTACATTTCAGATACTGCCAAAGCATCTGGTACTGTACAGCCCTGTACACTCTGCTCCTCCATTGTGTGGGAGGAAGATGTTGCTGTTGCTGRTGTGAGAGTTCTGGACTGGAACACAACTTGACCTTTACTGTTCAGAATAATGTGATTGTGTTGAGACCATCTGGTCATAAATTGGCATTGCTTTTAATTGTATAATGCATGCGTAATAAGTGACCAAAATTCAATAAGGGTTCATGGGTAATCCCAACCACATACTGTGACCTGTAGAAAAGGTAGTGGAGAGTGGTTTAAATTTAGCCATTTTATATATTCAGCTTTACTCTGTCAAGATAAATATAGACTGAACAAAAATATAAACACATTATGCAACAATTTCATGCCTAGCCAATCAGAATGAGTTTTTCCCCACAAAGGGGCTTTATTACAGACAGAAATACTCCTCCGTTTCATCAACTGTTTAGGTGGCTGGTCTCAGACGATCCTGCAGGTGAAAAAGCTGGATGTGGAGGTTCTTGGCAGGTGTGGTTGCACCTGGTTTGCAGTTGTGAGGTCAGTTGGACATACTGCCAAATTCTCTAAAACGACGTTGGGAGGTCGGCTTCTGCTAGCGAAATTAACATTCAATCATCTGGCAACAGCTCTGGTGGACGTTCCTATAGTCAGCATGRCAATTGCACGCACCCTCTAAACATGAGCCATCTGTGGCATTATGTGGTGTGACAAAACTGCACATTTTAGAGTGACCTTTAATTGTCCCCAGCACAAGGTGCACCTGTGTAATGATCATGCATTTTAATCAGCTTCTTGATATGGCTCACTTGTTCAGTATAGTATTCTTTCTAACAAAGATATCTACATATATTTCAGGATGTTGTGTATCCCTAGAAATATTCAAAATACATGTAAACATACAGTTAAGAACATTTTGGAAAAAAAGGTCTCTTGGCACTTACTCCGGGTATGGGGTAAGTTGAGCCACAGGACAGGGTAAGTTAAGCCACCTACAAATGTATGTACTGAATGACATTTTACCACTAACTTTTTGAAACCATGTCTAACTTTATTTCCCAAACAATTCAACACAATCAKATTTTTTTCATATTTTTTTAACATTTTAAGCATCTTTTAACAAACACTTTTTTTAACACTTAACATTGGCCAGGCCCTGTTGATAATGCCTTGCACTACACCTGGTAAGAAAACACTTCAATTTGCTCAAACATTGGCTAAATTTACCCCAAGGCAAACATTTGGTCTAAATTAGCCCACACAGCTACAAGGATGCACTTTTATGCAGGTTTAGGACCTCATACTGAAACTTAGAGACCCCAACTGATGTATAAAATTATCTACTTTGGTTTAGATAGAAGCATCATGAAACCTCTAGTATATATTAATTTGACTTTTTCCATGTGGTTTCTTCCTTTAGACTCCATGAAATGACCTTTTCCTAAATATTTGGTAAAATTATTAATTTTGTGTATGGTTTCCTAGAAACAAGGGTGGCTCAACTTACCCCACTTTCCGCTACTGACAAGACAAAGTGAAGACCAGAGACTTCCAGCTCGAGTGCAGTGGAGCCAGAGCATTAAATTCCTTCACTCTGGATTCTGATTACTCACACCAGACAGCTGACAATTGTAGCGTTAAAATCAGGACAGGATTGAGTTTCCCCAGATGGAGGAACTGTGGCAAAGCATCTTAATTAGCGTGAGCAGCAGACACTGATGTCAGGGTGGGGGCTGGAGTCACGTAGCCATGCTGCTGGTCTCTGAAAAGCTGACACACCACCAGGTCCTTTATTCAATTTGTGTATGTGTGTTTTCAAAGTCCAATGTGTCACTAGTATCCACTTGCCATAAATGCTTATCGGTCTACTACACAGAAGTTCCTTACAGAATTCTTTATACCACTCCTAAAAGCCATTCTGTAGTGTCGGTGTGTGGAGGTCTCTGATTCAAAAAAAAAGAACAAAGGCCTTGCTTGCCAGTTCTCAGTGGTGCAGCACAGTGGGCCTGCTAGTATGCACGTCCTCAGAGGCGAGGTGGTGAATGACAGAAGCAGCTCCATCCAGGCAGCTCTGACAATTCAACCTTTGTCCCAGCCAGGCGGGAACACTCTGCACAGCTCATCCAGAGCCCCTCGTCCCCCTCCTTTTACTGGGGGCCTTGGAGCTGCATCTTAGGACCATGGAGCTAAGCCTCACTCCTACACGACTGAGGGCAGCGAGAGAAATATAGCATGGATGTGTTGAGACAGCAACCATGCCGTGCTCCCAGGCACTGCCAATCAACTTGCACCCTGCCTGCCCAGAGGAATGCCAACAAGCCTCAGTCAGAGGCAGCCTGTTCTACTCCCTCCGCCCTGGCAGCTAGTTTCATAACCTGGGTTGTACTCCAGATGTTAAGTCTTCAACTAGCAAAAACTGCAGCACTCCCTTTTATGGACTGTGTCCTCTATGTAACGCAGTACACCTTCCTACCCTGAAGAGATCTCACTGATTGTGCTCTGGATGGATCCAAATGTGATAATGCTGTGATCATTCCAATCTAATAAAAATATAGGAAATCAACTGTGTACTGCGAAGGCAAAAACCAAAACTTGCACCCCTTGGGGTCCTGAGGACAAAGTGTGGGAAACGCTGCTCTAGGCTAACTGAGCTATGTAGTCTTACCACAGCCAGTTTTTTTTTTTTCACTGTATTATTGACTATATGTTTGTTTTACTCCATGTGTAACTATGTGTTGTTGTATGTGTCGAACTGCTTTGCTTTATCTTGGCCAGGTCGCAATTGTAAATGAGAACGTGTTCTCAATTTGCCTACCTGGTTAAATAAAGGTTAAATAAAATAAATAAATAAAAAGTACAGCACAGTATTGACACAGTTTAACAAATGACAGGGCAGTGTACACATTTCTACCAAATCATTAATTTATTGGTGAATGACACTTACAATATTCACCAATAAGTGTCAAACTGAGGAACAAAATCTGTAAGCCAACATTACAATGGCTACTTCCTGCTCTTAAGAAAAAGAAGAAAAAAAAAGTTACCAGTCTCTTTAATTCAATAACCACAAACAAAATTCCATGTGCTATACCTGGGTGGGGTACTCAACTCTTAGCCTACGAGGTCCGTTGCCTGCAGGTTTTCTTCTACCTGATAATGAATTGTACACAACCTGGTGTCTCAGGTCAAAATCAGTCCCTGATTATAGGGGAACAATGAAAAAATGCAGCGGAACTGGCTTCGAGGTCCAGAGTTGAGTTTGAGGGTGCAATACCATAGTGTCATTTGCACCCCTTTGACTTGTTATGGGCATTATTTGGTAGCTGTTAGCATTGACAGCTAACATCCACGGCTTGGTTTCTCCACATGAAGAAAGACTAAGAGTTGTGCAAACCTCTTGCTCCATGATTACTAGACAGTAGGTCCTTGTACATCCAGCCGGATGGAGCGCTAGAAGATTTCTACCTTCAGCAGAAAACGTTTCTCTGTACCTGAAGTAAAAGGAGAGAAGACAAACTGTGAGAACGTGAAACTTTGAGATTATACTCTAGTTCAATGCCTATAGATGTGCCCATGATGTTTATGTTAAGGTGTTAGACCCCGGCCAACAGCTCCGCCTCTCCCGCAGCTACTCGCACGAGCCTCCCCTGCTTCTCCTTCACCCAAATCCAGATAGCAGATGTTCTGAAAGAGCTGTAAAACCTGGACCCCTACAAATCAGCTGGGCTAGACAATCTGGACCCTCTCTTTCTAAAACTATTGCCATTGTTGCAACCCCTATTACCAGCCTGTTCAACCTCTCTTTCGTATCGTCCGAGATCCCTAAAGATTGGAAAGCTGCCGCGGTCATCCCCCTCTTCAAAGGGGGTGACACCCTAGACCCAAACTGACACCCTAGACCCAAACTGTTACAGACCTATATCCATCCTGCCCTGCCTATCTAAAATCTTCGAAAGCCAAGTTAATAAACAGATCATTTCGAATCCCACCGTACCTTCTCTGCTGTGCAATCCGGTTTCCGAGCCGGTCACGGGTGCACCTCAGCCCGTTTAAGGTACTAAACGATATCATAAGCGCCATTGATAAAAGACAGTACTGTGCAGCTGTCTTCATCGACCTGGCCAAGGCTTTCGACTCTGTCAATCACCGCATTCTTATCGGCAGACTATCGATAGCCTTGGTTTCTCTAATGACTGCCTCGTCTGGTTCACCAACTACTTTGCAGACAGAGTTCAGTGTGTCAAATCGGAGGGCATGTTGTCCAGACCTCTGGCAGTCTATGGGGGTACCACAGGGTTCAATTCTCGGGCCGACTCTTTTCTCTGTATATATCAATGATGTCGCTCTTGCTGCGGGCGATTCCCTGATCCACCTCTACGCAGACGACACCATTCTGTATACTTCTGGTCCCTCTTTGGACACTGTGCTAACTAACCTCTAAACGAGCTTCAATGCCATACAACACTCCTTCCGTGGCCTCCAACTGCTCTTAAACCCTAGTAAAACAAAATGCATGCTTTTCAACCGTTCGCTGCCCGCACCCGCCCAACTAGCATCACCACCCTGGACGGTTCCGACCTAGAATATGTGGACAACTATAAATACCTAGGTGTCTGGCTAGACTGTAAACTCTCCTTCCAGACTCATATTAAACATCTCCAATTCAAAATCAAATCTAGAATCGGCTTTCTATTTCGCAACAAAGCCTCCTTCACTTACCCTAGTAAAACTGACTATCCTACCGATCCTCGACTTCGGCGATGTCATCTACAAAATAGCRTCCAATACTCTACTCAGCAATCTGGATGCAGTCTATCACAGTGCCATCCGTTTAGTTACCAAATCACCTTATACCACCCACCACTGCGACCTGTATGCTCTAGTCGGCTGGTCCTCGCTACATATTCGTCGCCAGACCCACTGGCTCCAGGTTATCTATAAATCTATGCTAGGTAAAGCTCCGCCTTATCTCAGTTCACTGGTCACGATAACAACACCTGCACACGTTCCAGCAGGTATATCTCACTGATCATCCCCAAAGCCAACACCTCATTTGGCCGCCTTTCCTTCCAGTTCTCTGCTGCCAGTGATTGGAACGAATTGCAAAAATCGCTGAAGTTGGAGACTTATTTCCCTCACCAACTTTAAACATCAGCTATCTGAGCAGCTAACCGATCGCTGCAGCTGTACATAGTCCACCTGTAAATAGCCCACCCAATCTACCTACCTCATCCCCATACTGTTTTTATTTACTTTTCTGCTCTTTTGCACACCAGTATCTCTACTTGCACATCATCATCTGCTCATTTATCACTCCAGTGTTAATCTGCTAAATTGTAATTATTCGCCACTATGGCCTATTTATTGCCTACCTCATGCCTTTTGCACACACTGTATATAGACTTTCTTTTTTTCCTACTGTGTCATTGACTTGTTTATTGTGTTATTGGCTTGTTTATTGTTTATTCCATGTGTAACTCTGTGTTGTTGTCTGTGTGACACTGCTTTGCTTTATCTTGGCCAGGTAGCAGTTGTAAATGAGAACTTGTTCTCAACTGGCCTACCTGGTTAAATAAAGGTTAAATAAAATTTAATAAATTAAAAAAACACACTGACCTCATGGCGTTTTGGGTCCAGTGTGGCTTGGAGCCTCTTGTTGCTCAGTCTCTGATTGAGTGTTGGATGGACCCTCCTCCTTCTCAGCAGACAGGAAGTCATGAATGGCATCCTCAATGTGGGGCCTGAAAGTGTGGTTCAATTTGGGATCCACCACCTGGGTGATGATTCTGTCCACTCCAGACTCCAGCATGCCTGACCTGACAGACAGCAGAGACAGTACAGATGACTAATGACTGTGACATAAGTAGCAGCAACTGATAGCACATACCGCAGGCCAGACTGGGGACATGAGCTTAGCCATCCAATGTGCAGATTTCACTATCCTCTGTAATATGTACTGTCAGCAACGCATTTGACACTTACAAGCAGAATTATGAGTATATGAAGTACTGTAGCTACTTACTGCACGACGCTTTGTCTTAGCCCATTTCGCACTTGATTTTTGTTGATTGATGGGTTCCATTCTTGAGTGCTCAAATGAGTGGATACAAAGTTGTCAACTTTTTGTCGCAGATTCTGGTAGGCAGGCTGACGGCAATGACAGAAGTACACCGGCATTGATCAATAGCTGAGAACATTTTCCAGCACAACTGGCTAGCTAACGTTAGCTAGCAATGCTAAAAACATGGTTGGACACAAAGCGTAAACGTGCTAGTTAACTGAGTAAAATAAATGTTGACAGCCAGTTAGTCAGGAAAAAAAACTATATATAGTACCTTTGTATCCACATCTGCCAGGCAATCTCTGCGGAACTCGTCGAACAAGCCTCGGTTCTTGAGATGTTCCACGATGAGACCGATTAGCTGAGGATCTCCGGGAGGAAGATTCACCGCGTTACCGCTGGCACCCTCCGCCATACCGATGTTTGTTTAATTTCAGCGTTGTTCATAAACCAGTGTAACACTAATGATATCAATTGAGGAAACGACACAAAAGAACTGCTCGTGGGTCTAAAACTACAAACTAGCTAGTTATGTGGAAGAATGATTTGGAAGTGTACACAAGTACCAAAATGCTTTGCAATACGGAAGTTGCTTATTGGGTAGTGTCCTACCTAGCTACTACGCTAGGCCTTTCATCTTGATAGGCCCTGCATGGTCATTCCGAATTCTGCTTTGGCCGTGCAGCATTTACGGTGATATGGACTCTGCAGAAGTCGGGACATTCATACTTATTTCGTTTCGCCGAGCAGCGCTGTTGTGTTTGTGTTATACATGACCTCCCGCCCTCACCGACCGTCAAACAATCATGTCAATGCGGAGCTATACGGAGCACTCCGCATTGTTAAAACATTTGAGAGGAGCACCGCGATGCGGTACAGAGCTCAATTTGGCCCCTGCGTGCCTTTGGAGGCTCCTCTATTGCGCCACACCATCCACACCGCGCCTCAGACCACATTTTCAGATCAAGAATAAAATGGCTCTAAGCTTTTGGTTACAGAGAGGGAACTCTTTGGTTAGACACAGTTCAAACTTAAAAAAATACCAAATGTACTGATGACAGGGAGTAATGACCAGCTCATATTCATTGTCTTGTTTGATAAAAAATGAATGTCTTTTGTCAGCAATACTCACAATGTACCTATATCTTTCCTGTAAATTGCATAGACCTACTGGTAAATGTAGACCACCTCATAACAACTTAGATATAGGCCTATGGATTACAGGACTTGGTTTTGCATAATGATGAAATCAGTTTGTGCCTAATTAATTCATACATTTCCTGTGTGACAGATCAAATAGACAGTGTCCATCTAAGATGGGATGGTGATTATAGGTCTGGTGTGGGTGAGACTGGGAAAAAAGACATCTGTATTTGTGATGTTTTTTTTTTTATGGCCATGTGAGTGTTACATAACAACCTCAATTGCTGCAATTTGCACACTCAATTATGTTTATCTGACTCACATTGTGTTAGGAATTTTGTTAATAAATAGTTAAAACAAATTCTAGCTTTAGATAAAACTATAACTAATTGAACTCTGCACGCCTGGTGAAAAGAGATTTGTGTTGTGGGTTATAAAGTAAGCAGAAAGGGTKATTAAACTCTGGTTGAACTGACCCAACTTAGCCCTGAGATGTTTAGATAAGGCTGTGGGTCACTTTTTTTTCTGCTAAAGTGGTAATAAATTATAGTGAGCCTTCAGGATAATTGATTATATTATCTGTCATGTGTGTGTGCTGTGAAGTTGGAATGAACTTTTGAACCTGTTTTCTATTTGTTAGGACAATGAGACTTATTCTGTAACCTATGACGTCATATCTTGTATATAAGTCTGTGTTTATGATCAAATGGGAGCTTGCTCCGAGAATAAACACTATTATCTAATTTTAATAAGACTGTATCCTGTCTATTTTATGTTAATAAGTATCTTACAAATTCTTATAAATAGACAGATTGAATTTAATGAATGAGTATATTAGAGGAATTATTTAATTCCACTAACACATTGTCAGACAGCATCTTCTGTTTATTTGAATAATAATACCACATGGCTCTTTTAAAAAACCCTTGAAGTAATTCAAGTGTTAGACTATTGGCCATGTGGCTGATTTATAAATAACCTAAATGTGAATTGTTTTGTAATTTAGGCCTATATTACAAAAATTAACTACAGAGATATGATTTTGTTTTGCAATTATTTTCTTTAATAAATGTAGTTATTGTAAATGGTGGGGGTGGTCTTTAATTATAATGTCAACTATAGTCTCCTCAATTTCCAGGAGTAGCTGGTTGCCAGGCAACTAGGGAGAGGAACCATGGTGATACTGAGGGAAGAGGATGGAGAAACAAGTGGGGTCTGATGAAGAGGACAGTGTCTTTATGTATTGTAACATTGTTTCCATGTAAGTACACCATGGTCTTGTAGGCTTGAAACCTGGAGGACTGTTTAGTTTGGCTCTCATTGGCAGAGAAAAAATGCAAATTGACTACTGTGAATTGACAACCCTTCTGCTATTTGTCAACGTGTTTGGAAATGACAGAGAGCCGTAGAGGCAAATCAGATGATCTCAAACCTATTTTTTTCATACACCTTGTTTGTGTATAACATATGCATATACCAACATGGAGAGTCGAGGTACACCCTCTGTACGGCATTGTCTTTTTCACAATGCAGTTATGCTTATTAATGGATTGTATTCATTTCATGTTGCCTCAGAGATGGTTTGAGCACAGTAATTAAATCTTCCAGATTTAGACCACCAATGGGCCACAAGATGGTGACATAACATCAGTATGTGTCAGAGTTAAAGCAGCTTGAGCAGAGAGGTTTAATTATGCAATGCTGTAGTCTCCAGCTGTAGTTGACAGTTTTTCGACATGTGCTGTGGCATATGTATCTTTGATCTGTACAATAAGATATTCTGTAACTGCCACCAAACAACAAAAACAAAGCACCCCGGCATGAAAACACACACGCACACAAATACTTAATGGAACTAGTCCCAATCATAACTCTGCCAATTTAGCAGAATCAGGCTGGCATGCTGTACTGTAATCATTTTACAGTTGGATTGCAGTCCTGGTTTTTGGGATCAATATGTCATTGTGCTCCCACTGGTATATCCTTGTAGAGTCCTGTGTAAAGCATGGCGCTTGCAACGCCACATGATTGTAGATTTGATTTCCACGGGGAACCCGTATGAAGAAGAAAAATAAAGTATAAGAATGTATACATTCACTATTGTAAGGAACTCTGGGTAAGTGTGTCTGCTAAAATGTAAATGAGTCAGGACTCTATTCTTCCTGGTTGGCACATGGATTAGGAATCTAAGAAAGGAGTGTTTTGGAGCACTTATTTTGGGATTATGTGCTTTTATAAACTGGGTGGTTTGAGCCCTGAATTGTGATTGGTTGAAAGCCATGGTATATCAGACCATAAAACATTGAGTTTTACTGCTCTATTTATGTTGGTAACCAGTTTATAATAGCAATAAGGCTCCTCAGGGGTTTATGATATATGGCCACTATACCACAGCTAAGGGCTGTGTCGTGCATGAGAACAGCCCTTAGTCGTGGTATATTGGCCATATACCACGGCTCCTGATTGGCGCAGCGGTCTAAGGCACTGCATCTCAGTGCAAGAGATGCAAGCGGAGCAGATCAGCCTGCATTTACAATACGAGAGCAGAAAAACTCAATCTTGAAGCTGAGATAAACCAAGTGTTTTTCAGATTTATTTTCCGTTCATTGGACAATTACCTTTTAGTATGTACACACCAGGGACGTTACTAGAGATTCATGGCTAGGGGGGGTAAGCCTCTTTTAGGGGGGTCTGGCATACTCCCTCCTGTCCGTTTACTGTTAAGCCACAGAAGTAGCTGAAACTGTTAGCTAATGTTAACCAAAATGTTAGCTACAAGTAGGCCTAACGGTACATGTACACTAGATAGCGGTAAATTGCCGCGTGCCGCTTAGGCCGTCCATTGTGACTCGCTTGTGGGCGTGCTGGCAGCAAATAGTTTGTGCGTCAAGAATTCGGCATAGGATGTTTGTATGAAGGTCTGGTTATTAAATGGGTACATAGTTCAAAAGTAATATCCTCTAAACCGCTCTAGTGACAAACAGTCTTTGTTGCCTTGTTTCCAATTGTCCACATGGCTGGGAGAACCTATTCAAGTAAGTAAATACATTTAGAAAATGTAAAAYAAAAGCTATGTATTATTAGCTAACTAGCTACAGTTCAGACTAGCTCAAATGAGCTGCTAAATGAGCTAGCCAGTCGGCTAGCTTGCTATCTAGCCAACTTCACATACTGTATAGATTGCTAAGTGAATTAAATATCATCAGCTACCTAACTTCATATTAGCTAGCTATCTTGATGTATTTATCACTGTAAAAAACAAACTCCAAATGCATTGGAGGGTGAAAGGAGAGCAGCCCCAACTGTCAGTGAGAGAGTAGGCTTTTCTGGACAGGGCAGGTACTTGTGTAATTCCTGTCCCTAGAAGTGAGGACGAAGATAATAGTAACATAATATTCAGTTAGGTGTAATTTGACTATAATGAAGTCTGTTTCTTGTGAGGTTTTCTGTCCTCAGATAAAGAGAGCTATGCAAGCCTGTCTACATATGAAGAGCAGTGGTTCTCAGTCCTGGGGACTCAAAGGGGTGCACATTGTTGTTTTTGCCTTAGTACTGCACAGCTGATTCAAATTATCAACTCATCAAGCTTCAAGTGATATTTATGTATTCATTTGTGATGCTATCCTTGATGTTATCCTTTTCGGCGCCGGGACTTCCGGCGCCGAAAAGAGATGGCCGCCTCGCTTCGCGTTCCTTGGAAAATATGCAGTATTTTGTTTTTTTACGTGTTATTTCTTACATCGGTACCCCAGGTAATCTTAGGTTTCATTACATACAGTCGGGAGGAACTACTGAATATACGATTAACCGTCAACTCATCATCGTTCCTACCAGGAAATGACTTTCCCGAAACGGATCCAGTGTTTTGCCTTCCACCCAATACAATGGATCTGATCCCAGCCGGCGACCCTGTGCGACGCCGAAAAAGGGGCAAACGAGGCGGTCTCGTGGTCAGGCTTCGGAGACGGGCACATCGCGCTCCACCCCTAGCATACTACTCGCCAATGTCCAGTCTCTTGACAATAAGGTTGATGAAATCCGAGCACGGGTAGCATTCCAGAGAGACATCAGGGATTGCAACGTGCTCTGCTTCACGAAACATGGCTAACTCAAGGGACGCTAACGGAGTCGGTGCAGCCAGCTGGTTTCTTCATGCATCGCGCCGACAGAAACAAACATCTTTCCGGTAAGAAGAGGGCGGGGGGGTATGCCTTATGATTAACGAGAAGTGGTGTGATCATCATAACAAAAACACAGGAACTCAAGTCATCTGTTCACCTGATCTGGAACTCCTCACAATCAAATGTCGACCGCATTATCTACCAGGGAATTCTCTTCAATCATAATCACAGCCGTATATATTCCCCCCCAAGCAGACACATCGATGGCCCTGAACGAACTTTATCTGACTCTTTGTAAACTGGAAACCACACACCCTGAGGCTGCATTCATCGTAGCTGGGGATTTTAACAAGGCTAATCTAAAAACAAAACTCCCTAAATTCTATCAGCATATCGATTGTGCTACCAGGGCTGGAAAAACTCTAGACCATTGTTATACTAATTTCCGCGACGCTATTAAGGCCCTTCCCCGCCCCCCTTTCGGAAAAGCTGACCACGACTCCATTTTGTTGATTCCAGCCTACAAACAGAAACTCAAACAACAAGCTCCCGCGCTCAGGTCTGTTCAACGCTGGTCCGACCAATCTGAATCCACGCTTCAAGACTGCTTCGATCACGCGGATTGGAATATGTTCCGCATCGCGTCCAACAACAATATTGACGAATATGCTGTCGGTGAGCGAGTTCATTAGGAAGTGCATTGACGATGTCGTACCCACAGCAACGATAAAAACATTCCCAACCAGAAACCGTGGATTGACGCAGCATTCGCGTGAAACTGAAAGCGCGAACCACTGCTTTTAACCAGGGCAAGGTGACCGGAAGCATGACCGAATACAAACAGTGTAGCTATTCTCTCCGCAAGGCAATCAAACAGCAGGCTAAGTCTCAGTACAGAGACAAAATCGAGTCGCAATTCAACAGCTCAGACACAAGAGGTATGTGGCGGGTCTACAGTCAATCACGGACTACAAAAAGAAAAACCAGCCCCGTCGCGGACCAGGATGTCTTGCTCCCAGACAGGCTAAACAACTTTTTGCCCGCTTTGAGGACAATACAGTGCCACTGACACGCCCCCTACCAAAACCTGCGGGCTCTCCTTCACTGCAGCCGAGGTGAGTAAACATTAAACGGTGTAACCCTCGCAAGGCTGCAGGCCCAGAGGCATTCCCAGCCGCGTCCTCAGAGCATGCGCAGACCAGCTGGCTGGTGTGTTTACGGACATATTCAATCAATCCTTATCCCAGTCTGCTGTTCCCACATGCTTCAAGAGGGCCACCATTGTTCCTGTTCCCAAGAAAGCTAAGGTAACTGAGCTAAACGACTACCGCCCGTAGCACTCACTTCCGTCATCATGAAGCTTTGAGAGACTAGTCAAGGACCATATCACCTCCACCCTACCGGACACCCTAGACCCACTCCAATTTGCTTACCGACCCAATAGGTCCACAGACGACGCAACGCAACCACACTGCACACTGCCCTAACCCATCTGGACAAGAGGAAACCCATGTGAGAATGCTGTTCATCGATTACAGCTCAGCATTTAACACCATATGACCCTCCAAACTCGTCATCAAGCTCGAGACCCTGGGTCTCGACCCCGCCCTGTGCAACTGGGTCCCGGACTTCCTGACGGGCCGCCCCAGTGGTGAGGGTAGGTAACAACATCTCCACCCCGCTGATCCTCAACACTGGGGCCCACAAAGTGCGTTCTGAGCCCTCTCCTGTACTCCCTGTTCACCCACGACTGCGTGGCCATGCACGCCCTCCAACTCAATCATCAAGTTTGCGGATGACACTACAGGTGGAGCTTGATTACCAACAACGACGAGACGGCTACAGGAGGAGGTGAGGGCCCTCGGAGTGTGGTGTCAGGAAAAAACCTCACACTCAACGTCAACAAAACAAAGGAGATGATTGTGGACTTCAGGAAACAGCAGAGGGAGCACCCCCCTATCCACATCGACGGGTCAGTAGTGAGAAGGTGGAAAGTTTTAAGTTCCTCGGTGTACACATCACGGACAAACTGAATTGGTCCACCCACACAGACAGCGTTGTGAAGAAGGCGCAGCAGCGCCTCTTCAACCTCAGGAGGCTGAAGAAATTCGGCTTGTCACCAAAAGCACTCACAAACTTCTACAGATGCACAATCGAGAGCATCCTGTCGGGCTGTATCACCGCCTGGTACGGCAACTGCTCCGCCCACAACCGTAAGGCTCTCCAGAGGGTAGTGAGGTCCGCAGAACGATACACCAGGGGCAAACTACCTGCCCTCCAGGACACCTACACCACCCGATGTCACAGGAAGGCCATAAAAGATCATCAAGGACAACAACCACCCAAGCCACTGCCTGTTCACCCCGCTATCATCCAGAAGGCGAGGTCAGTACAGGTGCATCAAAGCAGGGACCGAGAGACTGAAAAACAGCTTCTATCTCAAGGCCATCAGACTGTTAAACAGCCACCACTAACATTTAGCGGCCGCTGCCAACATACTGACTCAACTCCAGCCACTTTAAAAATGGGAATTGATGGAAATTATGTAAAAATGTACCACTAGCCACTTTTACAATGCCACTTAATACAATGTTTACATACCCTACATTACCCATCTCATATGTATTATACTGTACTCATATATCATCTACTGCATCTTGCCATCTTTATGTAATACATGTACCACTAGCCACTTTAAACTATGCCACTTTATGTTTACATACCTACAGTACTCATCTCATATGTATTATACCGACTCCTATAGCCAGCTACTGCATCTGCCATGCCGTTCTGTACCACCACTCATTCATATATCTTTATGTACATATTCTTTATCCCTTTACACTTGTGTGTGTGTGTAAGGTAGTAGTTGTGGAATTGTTAGGTTAGATTACTGTTGGTTATTACTGCATTGTCGGAACTAGAAGCACAAGCATTTCGCTACACTCGCATTAACATCTGCTAACCATGTGTATGTGACTAATAAAATTTGATTTGATTTGATTTATTGTCACATGCACATATGTGTCTATCAATCCAATGTTATCATGATTTGTTATCAGGTATATTATACTTTAGTAATACACAATGACCTGGTGATGTAAGTCTAATCATGACATTGTCTTTCATATTCCTAGATACCTTGTAACTGGAGATTCCTTCTAAACGATTGCCTACAGTTAACGTGTAGGGCACTGCAAGGTTGGGTGACCAGAGCCATCTGGGACTGCCTCCTGGGGGTATTCAGGTGTGTGAAGGCTACCTGTGTCCTGCATAACTTCATGAGGATGGACACGAGGACCAGGAGGGGATCTGCAGCTCGCCGCCATGTGCCAGAGGAGAAGTCTGCTGCTCTGCAGGATGTTTCAAGGATAGGGTCCAACAACGCAGCAAGAGAGGCAATCTGTGTGCGGGAGATCTTCACCTCCTACTTCTTCGAAGAGGGTGCTGTTCCCTGGCAACACCATAGACTACACTATGCACAACCATTGGCTCTTTTAAGAGCCATTCACATTGCAATAAGAGTATTCTTCCATTTACTTAGCTATGTCAACTGCAGTTATTCAATTCCAAGTTTCTACTTCTCAGGTGAGGGTGCTGTTTAGGTGAGGGTGTGATGTCTGTACAAAAACAACAGGCTCTTTTAAGAGTCACCCATATTGAAAAAATGTAGAACAATTAGACACCCTATAACCCACACCTACACACTCATGTATCAATCTGATTGATGGATTGTGTTGTGCAGTAAGCAGGCTCAAGTGTATAACTGTGGCTCATTCCACCTTCAACAAATAGGCAAGAGGGCACACCATGGAGAATAGTAAGACACTTCCTTATTTCTATAACTACGCTATATTGTTTGTCCTCGTGTGCCCGTTCATGTTTTTCAGCATTAAGTACCCTGCAGCCACTTACTGTGGTGTGGACACCAGGTGACGCCACACACAGATTCCTGTTGAACACGGTCTCTCTAACTACCTTATTTTCTCAATAACAGTCTCTCTCCTTCACTTTCATCCCTCTCTCCTCTTCTCCCTAAATCCTCTAGGTTATATCAGCTGTGTCAGTGAACCCCTCCCGTATCTGAACTGGCTACATAGAGGGCACTTGGTCAAGTCAACAGGAAGTATTATTAAAGAGATGCTTTACAGTGAAATACAGATAGAGATGCAGTAGTCCCAGAGTTAATGATCCAAGGTCAGTTTTGCATTTCACCTGATTATTATGATGACTAACAATGTTAGAATAAAAACAAGGCTTAAGCATGCTCTCTCTATCCATCTGTCTCTTGTCTGCAGATGTTTTGATGTGAGAGAGGATGCCAACCCCCAGTCCCGTCATCGCCACCTCACCTGCTCTTAAGATAACCTTTGGGCCGACTTGAGACACTATTATGTAATTGTGATGAACTGAGAGAATATTTCGGTTGCACTGTGATTCATTAATCATATGCTGCCTTCCCTGCTCCTATGTTCTTACCTCTTTCCCTTTGTCTTTTCCACCTCTTTCTTCCTGTTTTTATATTGCACAAAAGATGTGCATTGATGTACAGATTGAACTTGTATTTATAATATTACAATTATATTTATAATGCATGTATTTATAACACTTGGTTAAAGAACTTCTTTCAATAAAGTGTTTAATTCTCTACTGGTTGAAATTAAGTCTCATTTAATGAAATACTACACCTATCCTGTGTTTATCAGATCAATGCAGATGAATGGCATTAGATATTCAGATGAACCGGTTTTAGACAATTTACATGATGCATAGGAAGTGTAGTACACTGTTTTTATATTCTATTTCTGTATATATGAATTACAAATCAGCCTTTAACTAGTTAAATCCTGTTTCTAGTCTATTAGTTACAATGTGTAACCATTGATGACCAAGATTGGTAAACACTGTTGACGTGTATAATTGTAATACATACATGCAGACACAACATCATTCAAAGACTGGAATTTGATACTCCTGGTATTGGATATGACTGAAAAATAATCTGAAAGACATTCAAACCTGAACTGTACCTTTATTTGCCAAGGTAGAGTACATGATCAGTGAATATATTAAATGTACAGGCTACAATGTGGGGATCTCATGCATGGTAATAACTACATGTATATACGACTTGTATCCTTGGCACAAAGTTATATTCTACTCAATATTAGTTGAGTAGATATCTACTCAAAGTTATATTCTACATAGCTAGCTACGTTATTTCATCTATCTGCATTGCATAGCAAATATCAGGAAGGCAAGCTTACAAAATTGTACATTCAATTTGCAGTAAATGCTTTAGCTAGCTAGATTCTTTACATACACTGTTTCACAAGACGACAGCCTGGTTTGCTGGTTGTTTCAGGAGTCCCTAAAACATTAAACAATTACAATTTCATACTCATGTCACAACGCTCATAAAGCTAACCAGATAACTTAGCTGGCTAATGTTAGCTAGTCAGCTAGCTTGCTAAATCGCAATTTTCGCAAATTAACTTTATGATTTAAAAAAAATATGCATAATCGTTTGTCTCTACACTAACTAACATATTCCTGTCAACTGTATTTTTTTGTTGTTGCATGATTCGTTGTGACGTTATAATCACTTACATTTGCGTCCATCCTAGTATTTTTGTCAGACATCTTTGCTGAAGAAAGTCTATAACACGGTATTTTGTCCCCCCACACCAAACGCGATCACGACACGCAGGTTAAAATATCAAAACAAACTCTGAACCAATTACATTAATTTGGGTACAGGTCGAAAAGCATAAAACATTTATTGTAATTTAGCTAGCTAGCTTGCACTTGCTAGCTAATTTGTTTTTATTTTTATTTATTTTTTATTGCTATCTAATTTGTCCTATTTAGCTAGCTTGCTGTTGCTAGCTAATTTGTGCTGGGATATAAACATTGAGTTGTGTATTTTGTGCTTGTGACCCAGAAACTCTTGGCCATTTATTTTGGGACTGTTCTTATGTCAGAAGATTTTGGAGTGAGTTAGAAGATTTTATTTTAAAATAAACAACRATTAATGTTAATGTGAAAGACTGATATTATGTTTTATTTAGATCCAAATGATATGGACCCTGATTTTACTTTCATTGTTAATTTGTTTATCTTTCATGGAAGATTCTTTGTCCATAAAATGAAGTGGGCAGAGAACAAACCCCTCTTCACATTATTTAAGATAAAATTGAAATGTTATTTTGAAATGATCACTAAATGTAAAAACAAAAAAGCAATACGCACCATAAAAGTATTTAACAAATTGAAAATTAATCTTGATATGTAATACCCCTGTCTGTTAGGTTTATGTACTCTTGTTTGTATATTTCAGGTTTTTTGTATTTGTTATGTTCATATAAAAAATACTACTAATAATAATAAATAAAATTAAAATTAAATAAACATTGAGTTGTTATTTTACCTGAAATGTCCTCTACTCCGCCAATTAATCCACACATAAAACGGTCAACCGAATCGTTTCTAGTCATTCTTCTTCCTTCCAGGCTTTTTCTTCTCGACATTATATTGCGATTGGCAACTTTCATAAATTAGGTGCATTACCGCCACTGACCTCATTCGTCTTTCAGTCACCCAGATGGGTATAACCAATGAGGAGATGGCACGTGGGTACCTGCTTCTATAAAGCGGTGTAGTAAGATGCGATGGAACAGTTGATGAAAAAATGGAAATTACAAATAAAATATATTGACTGATATTGATTTATTTAGGGGTGACTAATGAATATTTTAAAGCCCCCCTAAAATAGGCCTAGCGATGTCCCTGGTACACACTCAGATAGAGGGTACAAAGGCTAGGTACAACAAAAGTAAGGCTGACTTGTGACAGTATAATGTGAATTTTGAAACTATATTTGTGTGAGATATCTCATGGGGCTTGTATTTACCTGTATTTTCATTATAGCACTTAGAAATAGACACTTACCCCCAGTGAAAATATTTAATGTAGTATAATGCACACACATTAAACCAGAAACCAATTTACTCCATTGTCTGATCAAGTCTCTTTGTTGCCAAGGCAACTCCTTCTCCAGATTTCACATTTTCAACTGAAGAGAAATGTTATGCACCAACAGCTTCATTTGACTTTACCTTATGTCTTTAGGATTATGATCAAATTACACACTTCAGTATAATGACTTCAATTACCAGGTCTTAGTCTGTGGTGCAATAGTTACATTTCAATGAGTATTTGTAAATGGATATTCCTATAGGTTTTTACAGGGGTAAGATAGGAAGGAACTGCATGAGGAAGAGTCCAATCACCCATGGTTTAGGGACAACAATGGGCTCCCGAGTGCTCCTGAGTGGCACAGCAGTCTAAGGCACTGCCTCTTAGTGCTAGAGGTGTCACTACAGACACGCTGGTTCAAATCCAGGCTGTGTCACAATTGCCTGTGATTGGGAGTCCCGTAGGGTGGTGTACATTTGGCCCAGTGTCATCCGGGTTTGGCCAGTGTAGCCCGTCATTGTAAATAAGAATATGTTCTTGACTAGTTAAATAAATAAAAAACAATGGACTAGAGTTACTGTGTGCTACATTATGATAGAAAATCCATGAGTTATGGGGACAGTGCAACAAAACACCAATTTAACCCTGATTAGAAGTGCTCTATCTTCTCGAGCAATACCTCTGATTCAGTGCTTTATCAGTCCCTGATAAGTGAAACAGGCATCACACTGTTTTCACCCAGTGATTTAAATTTTACATGGGGCAGCAGGTAGCCTAGTGGTTAGAGCGTTGGACTTGTAACCGAAAGGTTGTAAGATCAAATCCCTGAGCTGACAAGGTAAATATCTGTCCTTCTACCCCTGAACAAGGCAGTTAACCCACTGTTCCTAGGCTGTCATTGAAAATATGAATTTGTTTGTTAATAACTATTAAAAAAAAGTCAAACTACTGCTGTAATTATAGTTGATGGCATTGCCACTGGTAGTGATTGTCATTTTGGTAAATTATGGAGAGACCAAGCTGTTTAACCCATTTTGCTAACCATTTAATTGATCAAATAGAATTCTAAAGAAGATTAAATAAAACGTGAGGAGAGAAACCACAGAATTTGTTTATATACATGGAAATATCAGGGTTGGGGTCAATTACATTCTAATTCAGTCGATTCAGGAAGTAAACTGAAATTCTAAATCTAATTCTAATTCTTCTCCATGCCTCTCTTTGAGAACATTTTTTGAATTAGAATTTCAGTTTACTTCCTGAATCGACGGAATTGAAATGGCATTGACCCCAACTCTAGGTAGTCACAACTGTGCTGCATTAATCTGACAGGGCCTCTCTCCAGATCCCACATCCCAACCAAGCCGCACTGCTTCTTAACACAGCACGCATCCAACCCGGAAGTCAGCTGCACCAATGTGTCGGAGGAAACGCCGGACACCTAGCGACCTGGTCAGCATGCACTGCGCCCGGCCCGCCACAGGAGTCACTAGTGCGCGATGAGACAAGGATATCCCTACCGGCCAAACCCTCCCAACCTGGACGACGCTAGGCCAATTGTGCGTCGCCCCATGGACCTCCCGGTCACGGCCGGCTGCGACAGAGCCTGGGCTCGAACCCAGAGTCTCTGGTGGCACAGACCACTGCGCCACCCGGGAGGCCTTGTCGTGGCGTCTTTTGATTGATAACCTGTGGATCGACTTATACTCACGCACAAAGGCATAGGAGAGGTTCTGGATGGGCTCGGAGGACTCTGTCTTTGAGGACCCTGCAGTCTCTGTCTGGAAGGGCCCAGCAGCCTCAGTCTGGGAAGTTCACTCTTCAGTCAAGATTTCCATGGGACACTATATGGCATGACAGGCCCTGTAACAAACATTACTTGGATTCTAGAATGTTGGATTCCCTTAAGTTCCATTGGACCACAGTTCCCTTTGATTCTATTCTGACCATGGTATGAACATTTAAAAATATGATCATCAAAAAGACTGTGATGATGATGTTGGAAAGGATGTGGTTATTTAGAGTCCATTTTTTCTTGGGCATGAAAGTGCTCCTGAGTGGCGCAGCGGTCAAGGCACTGCATCTCAGTGCTAGGGGCATCACTACAGTCCCTGGTTTGAATCCAGGCTGTATCACATCTGGCTGTGATTGGGAGTCCCATAGGGCGGTTAATAATTGGCCCAGCATCGTCCAGGTTTGGCTGGGGTATGCCGTCATTGTAAATAAGAAATGATTCTTAACTGACTTGCCTAGTTAAATAAAGATTAAATAAATTGAAAAACACACACACAGCTAGTGGAGTAACAGTAATTACTGTATGAATGCTTGATCCTCCTGAGGTATATCTTAACTCAATAATATAGATGAAGAATAGGGCTGGAGGAAAATGTCTTCCACAGGTCTCTGTCATGGCAACCGCAGCGGATGAGAGTGGGACATCATCTACTCATGGGCTTTCTGTCAAACATTATGGACATATTAAGTAAATATCAAGGGCTTCTCATGAATATCTCATTTGCAGACTGCCCACCCCTCCTGGACCTAGCTGTGAATGGCGTTGTTTGATATGAAAAATGCCCTCTGCATCCTACTGAAGTGCTAGATTGAATTCTGTATGTTGTTTTATTCACGCCTCCAGAGAATCGCTCCAATTTATTTTCCTCATAGACGAGGTGTGCTGCTTAAATCAGTGGTGTGTGTGTGTGTGTTATGCGCTGCTTAAAGCAGGTGTGTGTGTGTGTGTTATGCGCTGCTTAAAGCAGGTGTGTGTGTGTATGTGTATGTGTGTGATATGCACACAGACGACGGTGAAATAATAGGTCACTGTCGTCTCAAGGCAAGCCACTGAAGAGAGAGGAAATGATGTGACATGTCCCTCATCTTTATTTTACATCAGTCGCATTCACACATTGGTCCTTTACGCGCTAGAGCTCTCCTTTCATTTTAATCAAACAACAAAACGGAGGTGACATGAAACAAACATAAAAAAAGGCTAGTTTGAGGAAATTCTGTTCTCTACACAGGGATGGTGCATCCTGTCACTTTAACTAGACTTTTCTCAACTATGGAATCTTCCCTCCTCTGTGAGGTCATTTAAACATGTGCGTTTATTTATGCAGTATTTGTGTGTGCATGTGCATGGATGACTGTGTGTTTGTACTATTCCTCGAGACAATGCACAGCTGTCTCTTCTGCAGGGGTTCCTCTGTTGCCTGGCAGCCAAGTCCTTTTATTAGACGCCCGTTAGACTCCATTTATGCTAATTTATCATGGGGACAGAGAGGATCCAGATTTGCCTGCTGCCAACCTTCACTCACATCTGCTTGCCATGTTTGCAAATGCATGCTGATCCAATTAGACATTAAAGATGTCACTCAGTCACAGGAGGGACAGTCAGTCTGAAACGTTGGGTCCTGATAGGTTGGTGTGCCTTCAGAATACTAACATGTCATTGTCTTATCCCACCAGGTTGCCAGTCTCCTTCTAGCTGGAATTAACTCAAGCTCCTTCTTCTCTTTGCGAAGTGTGAAAACCAGAACAAAATGGTGAATCTCACTAAAATGGAGGTTATGAGTAACACTGAGAAAACCAAACCCGAAAGCCAGATGTGAAGGTCTGCCTGGCTGGTTAGCTGGCCTGAGGCTGCTCTCTCACCAGATGCCTAATTTGTGAGTTTAGTATTGTGTGTATTTATGATGTGGCTAGGCTGGCTGCTGGAGTTGGAGCAGGCTGAGGAGACAGGATGAGCCACCGCAGAGAGGAAACGTCATTGACAGGAGCTGAAGGCTGTCGGCCCCTAGAGGGCATGTGTCTGTCGGCCACTAGAGGGCATGTGTCTGTCGGCCACTAGAGGGCATGTGTCTGTCGGCCACTAGAGGGCATGTGTCTGTCGGCCACTAGAGGGCATGTGTCTGTCAGCCCCTAGAGGGCCATGTGTCTGTCGGCCACTAGAGGGCATGTTGTCTGTCGGCCACTAGAAGGGGCATGTGTCTGTCGCCCTAGAGGGCAATGTGTCGTCGGCCCAGAGGGCATGTGTCTGCGGCCCTAGAGGGCATGTGTCTGTCGGCACTAGAGGGCATGTGGTCTGTCGGCCACTAAGAAGGGCATGTGTCTGTCGGCTACTAGAGGGCATGTGTCTGTCGCCCCTAGAGGGCATGTGTCTGTCGGCCACTAGAGGGCATGTGTCTGTCGGCCACTAAGGCACTGGCGCATAGAGGGCAGTGTCTGTCGGCCACTAGAGGATGTGTCCCTGTCGGCCACTAGAGGGCATGTGGTCTGTCGGCCACTAGAGGGCATGTGTCTTGTCGGCCACTAGAGGGCATGTGTCTGTCGGCCCTAGAGGGCATTGTGTCGTGTCGCCACTAGAGGGCAATCGTGTTGTCGGCCACTAGAGGGCATGTGTCTGTCGGCCACTAGAGGGCAATGTGGTCTGTGTCGGCCACTAGAGGGCATGTGTCTGTCGGCCACTAGAGGGCATGTGTCTGTTCGGCCACTTGTGTCTCTGCTCTAACTTTACTTACCACCGCCATGCTCTGATAATGCAGAGAGGACAGAATAAATGTCTTTCAGGTTTAAAGAGTTTTGTTCTAATTGGACTTCCGAACTCATGCCTTTAGTTGAATAGCATCTTAATAAAAGGTGTTCCTGAAACTAGTTTAGTAAATATATGCCTGTGAAGTTTGATGCGCTCTAGTCAAGAATGAAATCTTAGGAATGAATGAGATACCAGGTCAGCATCAGCACGCAGCCTTCCTACATTAATACACCCAACAGATAGACTAGAACAACTAGTGAAGACATGTCCTTGTCCTCTGTAATGACAATCGGTTCCATTTGAGGAACATAGTTGGTGTGGCAGGATGACGCAAACAGGTTTCAGTGACCGGCAATTATCAGTGTACCAAAAGCCAAAACGTTCCTCAACTTCATCTTGTCACATCTTGGCATACAATACTTCAGTAGAGAGGCGAGATCAAAGACCCCCCTCGAACAAAGAGCTGGCTTTTGTTGTTTGATCTGCTCATCAGCACCACTAGACACTTTTGCGAGGCTATTCCATGTAATGGAATTCATAGCCATATTTTATACCAATGACCTTGAAAATATGGTATAGATTAGTATTATAGAATGAACCGTACTCTGATTCTGCGGCAAATCATGTTTGGGCTGCCCAATCTTCTATTGTTTCTGAGGCATTGTTGATGCAATTTCTGCAGTACCTCCTCCGTGACCTGTGGTCAGTTAAGAGATTGCTACACTTTGTGCTAGATGGTGCAACTGGGGAAATAAGCCCTTCACAAATCAGGGACAATGTACCACACATCACTGGGCTATAAATAGCCCTGATACTCACTGACACACATACAGCCCTCTGCCACTGACTTCAATCTCACGGGGAATCAATATCTGGAGAATTCCCAAGCAGTTTCTTGTCAAGTATTTCCATGCCATCCATGCTCATGCTAGCTAGCTTTCCCCGAAGTATTGTATTGGGACAACACAAAGAAATGGGTTGGTGTGGTGGAGTGTAGCTTTTTTTTCTTCTATGGAGGACATGGAGCAACTAGAAAGCTAGCATATATTCTTGCCTCATGCATCATTTAATACCACGGGGGGGGCGTCCACTTTCTCACACCGAAATGTATGACGAAGAGGAGAGAGAGCAGATGGAAGCGACAGAGAGAGAGAGAGAGCATGACAGAGGCGAGGGAGGGAGCGGAGGGGGAGGGAGGGAGGGGAGGGAGGGATGGGGAGGGAGGGAAGGGGAGGGAGAGCGAGAAGAGCAGAGGGAAGAGAGAGCAAGGGCGAGAGAGCGAGAGAGACCGTAGGGAGAAGAGAGCAAGGGGAGAGAGCGAGAGAGACCAAGGAGAGAGAGGCAAGGGAAGAAGAGAGCTCGAGGAGAGAGCAGGGAGAGAGACGAGGAACCGAAGAGAGGAAGGAGAGAACGAGAGAGACGAGGGAGAGAGAGCAAGGGAGAGAGAGGCGAAGAGCGACGCAGG
>NC_036863.1:2935629-2936704 GCF_002910315.2 Salvelinus sp. IW2-2015
GGCATGTGTCTGTCGGCCACTAGAGGGCATGTGTCTGTCGGCCACTAGAGGGCATGTGTCTGTCGGCCACTAGAGGGCATGTGTCTGTCGGCCACATGTGTCTCACTGCCTGCTCAACTTTACTTACCACTCACTGCTCTGATAATGCAGAGAGGACAGATAAATGTCTTTCAGGTTTAAAGAGTATTGTTCTAATTGGACTTCCTGAACTATGACCTTTAGTTGAATAGCATCTTAATAGAAATGGGTTCCTGAAACTAGTTCTAGTAAATATTATGCCTGTGAAGTTTGATGCGCTCAGTCAAGAATGAAATCTTAGGAATGAATGAATACCAGGTCAGATCAGCACCAGCTTCCTTACATTTAATACACCTCAACAGATAGACTAGAACACTGTGAGACATGTCTTGTCCTCTGTAATGACAATCGGTTCCATTTGAGGACATAGTTGGGTGTGCAGGATGACACAAAACAGGTTCAGGAGGATTCTTGTACCAAAGCAAAAGTTCTCAATTCTCTTGTCATCTTGCAATATTCTGGAGCGAGATCAAGCCCCCTCGAACAAAGAGCTGGCTTTTGTTGTTTGATCTGCTGCCATCAGCACACTAGCATCTTGGAGGCTTATTTTAATGTGAATTCAGCACTGTATGAAATATTTAAAATGAGGCGTCTCTCTCTCGCTGTGCTGCCCATCTTCTATTGTTTCTCTGTGTAGCATCTCTGTCCTCTCCAGTCTGTGTGTAAAGCCTGCAGATGGGCACTGGGGTGAATAAGCCCTTCACAATCAGGGACACACACACTATGGGCTATAAATAGCCTGATACTCACTGACACACATACAGCCTCTGCCACTGTACTTCCAATCTACGGGGAATCAATCTGGAGAATTCCAAGCAGTTTCCTTGTCAGTATTTCATGCACATTCCATGCTCATGCTAGCTAGCTTCCCCGAAGATTGTATTGGCACAAACAAAGAATGGGTTGGTGTGGTGGATGTAGTTTTTTTTCTTCTATGGAGGACATGGATGCACTAGAAGCAGCATATATTCTTGCCTCATGCATATTTAACCACGGG
>NC_036863.1:2936729-2960490 GCF_002910315.2 Salvelinus sp. IW2-2015
GCTCCCTTGCTCTCTCTCCCTGGTCTCTCTCGCTCTTCTCTCCCTTGCTCTCTCTCCTCGGTCTCTCTCGCCTCTCTCCCCTGCTCTCTCTCCCTCTGGTCTCTCTCGCTCTCTCTCCCTGCTCTCTCTGCTCCTCGGCTCTTCTCGCTCTCTCTCCCTTGCTCTCTCTCCCTCGTCTCTCTCGCTCTTCTCCCTTGCTCTCTTCCCTCGGTCTCTCTCGTTCTCTCTCCCTGCTCTCTCTCCTTCGGTCTCTTCTCGCTCCTCTCCCCTTGCTCTCTCTCCCTTGTCTCTCTCGCTCCCCCCTTGTCTCTCTCCCTCGGTCTCTCTCGCTCTCTCCCCTTGCTCTCTCTCCCTCGGTCTCTCTCGCTCTCCCTCCCTCCCTCCCTCCCGCTCCCTCCCTCCCTCCTCCCTCCCTCCCTCCCTCCCTCCCTCTGTCATTCTCTCTCTCTCCTCTCGTCGCTCCCATCTCTCTCTCTCTCCTCTTCGTCATACATGGTGTGAGAAAGTGGAGCCCCCCCCCCCGTGGTTTAAATATGCATGAGGCAAGAATATATGCTGCTTCTAGTGCATCCATGTCCTCCATAGAAGAAAAAAAACTACATCCACCACACCAACCCATTCTTTGTTTGTGCCAATACAATCTTCGGGGAAGCTAGCTAGCAGAGCATGGAATGTGCATGAAATACTTGACAAGGAAACTGCTTGGGAATTCTCCAGATTGATTCCCCGTAAGATTGGAAGTACAGTGGCAGAGGCTGTATGTGTGTCAGTGAGTTATCAGGCTATTTATAGCCCATAGTGTGTGTGTCCCTGATTGTGAAGGGCTTTATTCACCCCAGTGCCATCTGCAGGCTTTTACACCACAGACTGGAGAGTGACAGAAGATGCTACACAGAGAAACAATAGAAGATGGGCAGCACAAGCGAGAGAGAGATCGGCTCTTCATTTTAAAATATTTCAATACAGTGCTGGAATTCACATTAAAATAAGCCTCGAAGATGCTAGTGTGCTGATGAGCAGATCAAACAACAAAAGCCAGCTCTTTGTTCAGAGGGGGCTTGATCTCGCCTCCAGAATATTGCAAGATGACAAGAGAATTGAGAACTTTTTGCTTTGGTACAAGAATCCTCCTGAACCTGTTTTGTCATCCTGCCACACCAACTATGTCCTCAAATGGAACCGATTGTCATTACAGAGGACAAGACATGTCTTACAGTGTTCTAGTCTATCTGTTGAGGTGTATTAAATGTAAGGAAGCTGGTGCTGATCTGACCTGGTATTCATTCATTCCTAAATTTCATTCTTGACTGAGCGCATCAAACTTCACAGGCATAATATTACTAAACTAGTTTCAGGAACCCATTTCTATAAGATGCTATTCAACTAAAGGTCATAGTTCAGGAAGTCCAATTAGAACAATACTCTTTAAACCTGAAAGACATTTATCTGTCCTCTCTGCATTATCAGAGCAGTGAGTGGTAAGTAAAGTTGAGCAGGCAGTGAGACACATGTGGCCGACAGACACATGCCCTCTAGTGGCCGACAGACCACATGCCCTCTAGTGGCCGACAGACACATGCCCTCTAGGGCCGACAGCCATGCCCTCTAGTGGCCGACAGACACATGCCCTCTAGTGGCCGACAGACACATGCCCTCTAGGGCCGACAGACACATGCCCTCTAGTGGCCGACAAGACACATGCCCTCTAGTGGCCGACAGACACATGCCCTCTAGTGGCCGAAGACACATGCCTCTAGTGGCCGACAGGACCACTGCCCTCTAGTGGCCGACAGACACATGCTCTCTAGTGGCCGACAGACACATGCCGCTTCTAGTGGCCGACAGACACATGCCCTCTAGGGGCGACAGACACATGCCCTCTAGTAGCGACAGACACATGCCCTCTTGGCCGACAGGACACATGCCTCTAGTGGCCGACAGACACATGCCCTCTAGGGGCCGACAACAATGCCCTCTAGGGCCGACAGACACATGCCCTCTAGTGGCCGACAGACAACATGCCCTCTAGTGGCCGACACGACACATGCCCTCTAGTGGTCCGACAGACACATGGCCCTCTAGGGCTGACAGACACATGCCCTCTAGTGGCCGAAAACACATCCCTCTATGGCGACAGACACATGCCCTCTAGTGGCCGACAGACACATGCCCTCTAGTGGCCGACAGACCACATGCCCTCTAGGGGCCGACAGCCTTCAGCTCCTGTAATGACGTTTCCTCTCTGCGGTGGCTCATCCTGTCTCCTCAGCCTGCTCCAACTCCAGCAGCCAGCCTACGCACATCATAAATACACACAATACTAAACTCACAAATTAGGCATCTGGTGAGAGAGCAGCCTCAGGCCAGCTAACCAGCCAGGCAGACATTCACATCTGGCTTTCGGGTTTGGTTTTCTCAGTGTTACTCATAACCTCCATTTTAGTGAGATTCACCATTTTGTTCTGGTTTTCACACTTCGCAAAGAGAAGAAGGAGCTTGAGTTTAATTCCAGCTAGAAGGAGACTGGCAACCTGGTGGGATAAGACAATGACATGTTTATTCTGAAGGCACACCAACCTATCAGGACCCAACGTTTCAGACTGACTGTCCCTCCTGTGACTGAGTGACATCTTTAATGTCTAATTGGATCAGCATGCATTTGCAAACATGGCAAGCAGATGTGTGAAGGTTGGCAAGCAGGCAAATCTGGATCCTCTCTGTCCCCATGATTAATTACATAAATGGAGTCTAACGGCGTCTAATAAAAGGATTGGCTGCCAGGCAACAGAGGAACCCCTGCCGAAGAGACAGCTGTGCATTGTCTCGAGGAATAGTACAAACACACAGTCATCCATGCACATGCACACACAAATACTGCATAAATAAACGCACATGTTTAAATGACCTCACAGAGGAGGGAAGATCCATAGTTGAGAAAAGTCTAGTTAAAGTGACAGGATGCACCATCCCTGTGTAGAGAGACAGAATTTCTCAAACTAGCCTTTTTTGATGTTTGTTTCATGTCACCTCCGTTTTGTTGTTTGATTAAAATGAAAGGAGAGCTCTAGCGCGTAAAGGACCAATGTGTGAATGCGACTGATGTAAAATAAAGATGAGGGACATGTCACATCATTTCCTCTCTCTTCAGTGGCTTGCCTTGAGACACAGTGACCTATTATTCACCGTCGTCTGTGTGCATATCACACACATACACATACACACACCACACCTGCTTTAAGCAGCGCATAACCACACACACACACACCTGCTTTAAGCAGCGCAGTAACACACACACACACACCACTGATTTAAGCAGCACACCTCGTCTATGAGGAAAATAAATTGGAGCGATTCTCTGGAGGCGTGAATAAAACAACATACAGAATTCAATCTAGCACTTCAGTAGGATGCAGAGGGCATTTTCATATCAAACAACGCCATTCACAGGCTAGGTCCAGAGGGTGGGCAGTCTGCAAATGAGATATTCATGAGAAGCCCTTGATATTTACTTAATATGTCCATAATGTTTGACAGGAAAGCCCATGAGTAGATGATGTCCCACTCTCATCCGCTGCGGTTGCCATGACAGAGACCTGTGGAAGACATTTTCCTCCAGCCCTATTCTTCATCTATATTATTGAGTTAAGATATACCTCAGGAGGATCAAGCATTCATACAGTAATTACTGTACTCCACTAGCTGTGTGTGTGTTTTTCAATTTATTTAATCTTTATTTAATAGGCAAGTCAGTTAAGAATCATTTCTTATTTACAAGACGGCATACCCCAGCCAAACCTGGACGATGCTGGCCAATTATTAACCGCCCTATGGGACTCCCAATCACAGCCAGATGTGATACAGCCTGGATTCAACCAGGGACTGTAGTGATGCCCCTAGCACTGAGATGCCAGTGCCTTGACCGCTGCGCCACTCAGGAGCACTTCATGCCCAAGAAAAAAATGGACTCAAATAACCACATCCTTTCCAACATCATCATCACAGTCTTTTTGATGATCATATTTTTAATTGTTCATACCATGGTCAGAATAGAATCAAAGGGAACTGTGGTCCAATGGAACTTAAGGGAATCCAACATTCTAGAATCCAGTAATGTTTGTTACAGGGCCTGTCATGCCATATAGTGTCCCATGGAAATTTGACTGAAGAGTGAACTTCCCCAGACTGAGGCTGCTGGGCCCTTCCAGACAGAGACTGCAGGGTCCTCAAAGACCAGAGTCCTCCGAGCCCATCCAAGAACCTCTCCTATGCCTTTGTGCGATGAGTATAAGTCGATCCACAGGTTTATCAATCAAAAGACGCCACGACAAGGCTCCGTGGTGGCGCAGTGGTCTGTGCCACCAGAGACTCTGGGTTCGAGGCCCAGGCTCTGTCGCAGCCGGCCGTGACCGGGAGGTCCATGGGGCGACGCACAATTGGCCTAGCGTCGTCCAGGTTGGAGGGTTTGGCCGGTAGGGATATCCTTGTCTCATCGCGCACTAGTGACTCCTGTGGCGGGCCGGCGCAGGTGCATGCTGACCAGGTCGCTAGGTGTCCGGCGTTTCCTCAGACACATTGGTGCAGCTGACTTCCGGGTTGGATGCGTGCTGTGTTAAGAAGCAGTGCGGCTTGGTTGGGATGTGGGCTCTGGAAGAGAGGCCCTGTCAGATTAATGCAGCACAGTTGTGACTACCTAGAGTTGGGCGTCAATGCCATTTCAATTCCGTCGATTCAGGAAGTAAACTGAAATTCTAATTCAAAAAATGTTCTCAAAGAGAGGGCATGGAGAAGAATTAGAATTAGATTTAGAATTTCAGTTTACTTCCTGAATCGACCGAATTAGAATGTACATTGACCCCAACCTGATATTTCATGTGATATAAAACAAATTCTGTGGTTTCTCTCCTCACGTTTTATTTAATCTTCTTTAGAATTCTATTTGATCAATTAAATGGTTAGCAAAATGGGTTAAACAGCTTGGTCTCTCCATAATTTACCAAAATGACAATCACTACCAGTGGCAATTGCCATCAACTATAATTACAGCAGTAGTTTGAACTTTTTTTAATAGTTATTAAGCAAACAAATCATATTTTCAATGACAGCCTAGAACAGTGGGTTACCCTTGTTCAGGGGTAGAGGACAGATATTTACCTTGTCAGCGTCAGGGATTTGATCTGTACAACCTTATCGGTTACAAGTCCAACGCTCTAACCACTAGGCTACCTGCTGCCCCATGTAAAAATTTAAATCACTGGGTGAAAACAGTGTGATGCTGTTTTCACTTATCAGGGCTGATAAAGCACTGAATCAGAGGTATGTGCTCGAGAAAAGATAGAGCACTTCTAATCAGGGTTAAATTGGGTGTTTGTTGCACTGTCCGATAACTCATGGATTTTCTATCATAATGTAGCACAACAGTAACTCTAGTCCATTGTTTTTTATTATTTAACTAGTCAAGAACATATTCTTATTTACAATGACGGCTACACTGGCCAAACCGGATGACACTGGGACAAATGTACACCCACCCTACGGGACTCCCAAGTCACAGGCAATTGGTGACACAGCCTGGATTTGAACCGAGCGCTGTCTGTAGTGACACCTCTAGCACTAAGAGGCAGTGCCTTAGACTGCTGTGCCACTCAGGAGCACTCGGGAGCCCATTGTTGCCCTACCACACCAACCATGGGTGATTGGACTCTTCCTCATGCAGTTCCTTCCTATCTTACCTGTAAAACCTATAGGAAATATCCATTTACAAATACTCATTGAAATGTAACTATTGCACCACAGACTAAGACCTGGTAATTGAATCATTATAACTGAAGTGTGTAATTTGATCATAACTCCTAAAGACATAAGGTAAAGTCAAATGAAGCTGTTGGTGCATAACATTTCTCTTCAGTTGAAAATGTGAAATCTGGAGAAGGAGTTGCCTTGGCAACAAAGAGACTTGATCAGACAATGGAGTAAATTGGTTTCTGGTTTAATGTGTGTGCATATACTACATTAAATATTTTCCACTTGGGGTAAGTGTCTATTCTAAGTGCCATATAATGAAAGTACAGGTAAATACAGCCCCATGAGATATCTCACACAAATATGTTTCAAAATTCACATTATATCTTCACAAGTCAGCCTTACTTTTGTTCGTACCTAGCCTTTGTACCCTCTATCTGAGTGTGTACCAGGGACATCGCTAGGCCTATTTTAGGGGGCTTTAAAATATTCATTAGTCACCCCTAAATAAATCAATATCAGTCAATATATTTTATTTGTAATTTCCATTTTTTCATCAACTGTTCCATCGCATCTTACTACACCGCTTTATAGAAGCAGGTACCCACGTGCCATCTCCTCATTGGTTTACCCATCTGGTGACTGAAAGACGAATGACGGTCAGTGGCGGTAATGCACCTAATTTATGAAAGTTGCCAATCGCAATATAATGTCGAGAAGAAAAAGCCTGGAAGGAAGAAGAATGACTAGAAACGATTCGGTTGACCGTTTTATGTTGGATTAATTGGGCGAGTAGAGGACATTTCAGGTAAAATAACAACTCAATGTTTATTTAATTTTAATTTTATTTATTATTATTAGTAGTATTTTTTATATGAACATAACAAATACAAAAAACCTGAAATATACAACACAAGAGTACATAAAACCTAACAGACAGGGGTATTACATATCAAGATTAATTTTTCAATTTGTTAAATACTTTTATGGTGCGTATTGCTTTTTTGTTTTTACATTTAGTGATCATTTCAAAATAACATTTCAATTTTATCTTAAATAATGTGAAGAGGGGTTTGTTCTCTGCCCACTTCATTTATGGACAAAGAATCTTCCATGAAAGATAAACAAATTAACAATGAAAGTAAAATCAGGGTCCATATCATTTGGATCTAAATAAAAACATAAATCAGTCTTTCACATTAACATTAATGGTTGTTTATTTTAAAAATAAATCTTCTAACTCACTCCAAAATCTTCTGACATAAGAACAGTCCCAAAATAAATGGCCAAGAGTTTCTGGGTCAACAAGCACAAAATACACAACTCAATGTTTTATATCCCAGCACAAATTAGCTAGGAACAGCAAGCTAGCTAAATAGGACAAATTGAAATGCAATAAAAAATAAATTAAAAATAAAAACAAATTAGCTAGCAAGTGCAAGCTAGCTAGCTAAATTACAATAAATGTTTATGCTTTTCGACCTGTACCCAAATTAATGTAATTGGTTCAGAGTTTGTTTGATATTTTAACCTGCGTGTCGTGACTCGCTTTGTGGGGGACAAAATTACCGTGTTATAACTTTCTTCAGCAAAGATGTCTGACAAAAATACTAGGATGGACGCAAATGTAAGTGATTATAACGTCACAACGAATCATGCAACAACAAAAAAATCAGTTGACAGGAATATGTTAGTTTAGTGTAGAGACAAAACGATTATGCATCATTTTTTTAAATCATAAAGTTTAATTTGCGAAAATTGCGATTTAGCAAGCTAGCTGACTAGCTAACATTAGCCAGCTAAGTTATCTGGTTAGCTTTTGAGGCGTTGTGACATGAGTATGAAATTGTAATTGTTTAATGTTTTTAGGGACTCCTGAAACAACCAGCAAACCAGGCTGTCGTCTTGTGACAGTGTATGTAAAGAATCTAGCTAGCTAAAGCATTTACTGCAAATTGAATGTACAATTTTGTAAGCTTCCTTCCTGTATTTGCTATCAATGCAGATAGATGAAATAAACGTAGCTAGCTATGTAGAATATAACTTTGAGTAGATATCTACTCAACTATATTGAGTAGAATATAACTTTGTGCCAAGGATACAAGTCGTATATACATTGTAGTTTATTACCATGCATGAGATCCCCACATGTAGCTGTACATTTAATATATTCACTGATCATGTACTCTACCTTGGCAAATAAAGGTACAGTTCAGGTTTGAATGTCTTTCAGATTATTTTTCAGTCATATCCAATACCAGGAGTATCCAAATTCCAGTCTTTGAATGATGTTGTGTCTTGCCATGTAGTGTATTACAATTATACACGTCAACAGTGTTTACCAATCTTGGTCATCAATGGTTACACATTGTAACTAATAGACTAAAAACAGGATTTAACTAGTTAAAGGCTGATTTGTAATTCATATATACAGAAATAGAATATAAAAACAGTGTACTACACTTCCTATGCATCAAGTAAATTGTCTAAAACCGGTTCACTCTGAAATATCTAATGCCATTTCATCTGCATTGATCTGATAACACAGGATAGGTGTAGTATTTCATTAAATGAGACTTAATTTCAACCAGTAGAGAATTAAACACTTTATTGAAAGAAGTTCTTTAACCAAGTGTTATAAATACATGCATTATAAATATTAATTGTAATATTATAAATACAAGTTCAATCTGTACATCAATGCACATTTTTGTGCAATATAAAAACAGGAAGAAAGAGGTTGGAAAAGACAAAGGGAAGAGGTAAGAACATAGGAGCAGGGAAGGCAGCATATGATTAATGAATCACAGTGCAACCGAAATATTCTCTCAGTTCATCACAATTACATAATAGGTCTCAAGTCGGCCCAAAGGTTATCTTAAGAGCAGGTGGAGGTGGCGATGACGGGACTGGGGGTTGGCATCCTCTCTCACATCAAAACATCTGCAGACAAGAGACAGATGGATAGAAGAGCATGCTTAAGCCTTGTTTTTATTCTAACTTGTTAGTCATCATAATAATCAGGTTGAAATGCAAAACTGACCTTGATCATTAACTCTGGGACTACTGCATCTCTATCTGTATTTCACTGTAAAGCATCTCTTTAATAATACTTCCTGTTGACTTGACCAAAGTGCCCTCTATGTAGCCAGTTAGATACGGACGGGTTCACTGACACAGCTGATATAACCTAGAGGATTTAGGGAGAAGAGGAGAGAGGATGAAAGTGAAGGAGAGAGACTGTTATTGAGAAAAATAAGGTAGTTAAGAGACCGTGTGTCAACAGGAATCTGTGTGTGCGTCACCTGGTGTCCACACCACAGTAAGTGGCTGCAGGGTACTAATGCTGAAAAACATGACGGGCACACGAGGACAAACAATATAGCGTAGTTATAGAAATAAGAAGTGTCTTACTATTCTCCATGGGTTGTGCCTCTTGCCTATTTGTTGAAGTGGAATGAGCCACAGTTTATACACTTGAGCCTGCTTACTGCACAACACAATCCATCAATCAGATTGATACATAGTGTGTAGGTGTGGGTTATAGGGTGTCTAATTGTTCTACATTTTTTCAATATGGGTGACTCTTAAAAAGAGCCTGTTGTTTTGTACAGACATCACACCCTCACTAAAACAGCACCCTCACCTGAGAAAGTAGAAACTTTGGAATTGCAATAACTGCAGTGACATAGCTTAAGTAAATGGAAGAAATACTCTCTATTGCCAATGTGAATGGCTCTTAAAAGAGCCAATGGTTTTGCATGTTGTAGTCTATGGTGTTGCAGGAACAGGCACCCTCTTCGAAGAAAGTAGGAGGTGAAGAATCTCCCGCCACACAGATTGCCCTCTCTTGCTGCGTTGGTTGGACCTATCCTTGAAACATCCTGCAAGAGCAGCAAGACTTCTCTCTGGCACATGGCGCGAGCTGCAGATCCCCTCCTGGTCCTCGTGTCCATCCTCATGAAGTTATGCGAGGACACAGGTAGCCTTCACACACCTGAATCCCCCAGGAGGCAGTCCCACGATGAGCTCTGGTCACCCAACCTTGCAGTGCCTAAAACACGTAACGTGTAGGCAATCGTTTAAGAAGATCTCCAGTTACTAAGGTATCTTAGGAATATGAAAGACAATGTTCATGATTAGGACTTACATCCCCAGGTCAATTGTGTATTTACTAAAGTATATATACTTGATACACAAATCATGATAACATTGATGATAGACACATATGTCATGTGACAATAATCAAATCAAATCAAATTTATTAGCTCACATACCACATGGTTTAGCAGGATGTTAATGCGATGTAGGCGAAATGCTTGTGCTTCTAGGTTTCCGACATGCAGTAATAAACCAACAGTAAATCTAACCTACAATTCGCACAACTACTACCTTACACACACACACAAGTGTTAAAGGGATAAAAGAATATGTACATAAAGATATATGAATAGTGGTTGTACAGAACCGGCATGGCAGATGCAGAGATGGTATCGAGTACGGGTATATACATATGAATGATACTGTAGGGTATGTAAACATAACGTGGCATAGTTTAAAGTGGCTAGTGGTACATGTATTACAAAAGATGGCAGATGCAGTAGATGATATAGAGAGTACAGTATATACATATGGAGAGGGTAATGTAGGTCATGTAAACATTGTTATTAAGTGGCATTGTAAAAGGGCTGGGGTAATTTTACATAATTTCCATCAATTCCCATTTTAAAGTGGCTGGGAGTTGAGTCAGTTATGTTGCAGCGGCCGCTAAATGTTAGTGGTGGCTGTTTACAGTCTGATGGGCCTTGAGATAGAAGCTGTGTTTTCAGTCTCTCGGTCCCTGCTTTGATGCACCTGTACTGAAACCTCGCCTTCTGGATGATAGCGGGGTGAACAGGCAGTGGCTTGGGGTGGTTGTTGGCCTTGATGAATCTTTATGGCCTTCCCTGTGGACATCGGGTGGTGTAGGTGTCCGGAGGGCAGTAGTTGCCCCTGTGATGCTTCTGCGGACCTCACTACCCTCTGGAGAGCCTTACGGTTGGTGGGCGAGCAGTTGCCGTTACCAGGCGGTGATACAGCCGACAGGAGTCTCTCGAGTGTGCATCGTACGAGTTTGTGAGTGCTTGGTGTGACAGCCGAATGTTCTTCAGCCTCCTGAGGTTGAAAGAGGCGCTGGCCTGCGCCTTCTTCAACAACGCTGGTCTGTGTGGTGACCCAATTCAGTTTGTTCCGTGATGTGTACACCGAGGAACTTAAAAACTTTCACCTTCTCCACTACTGACCCGTCGATGTGGAATACGGGGTCTCCCTCCTGCTTGTTTTCTGAAGTCACACAATCATTCTCCTTTGTTTTGTTGACGTTGAAGGTGGAGGTTATTTTCCTGACACCCACACTCCGAGGGCCCTCACCTCCTCCCTGTAGGCCGTCTCCGTCGTTGTGGTAATCAAGCCTACCACTGTAGATGTCATCCGCAAACTTGATTGATTGAGTTGGAGGCCGTTGCATGGCCACGCAGTCGTGGGTTGAACAGTGGCGAGTACAGGAGAGGGCTCAGAACCGCACCCTTGTGGGCCCCAGTGTTGAGGATCAGCGGGGTGGAAGATGTTGTTACCTACCTCACCACCTGGGGGCGGCCCGTCAGGAAGTCCGGAGCCCCGTTGCACAGGAGCGGGGTCGAAGACCCAGGGTCTCGAGCTTGATGACGAGTTTTGGAGGGTACTATGGTGTTAAATTGCTGAGCTTGTAATCGATGAACAGCATTCTCACATGGGTATCTCTTGTCCAGATGGGTTAGGGCAGTGTGCAGTGTGGTTGCGATGCGTCGTCTGTGGACCTATTGGGTCGGTAAGCAAATTGGAGTGGGTTCTAGGGTGTCCGGTAGGGTGGAGTGAATATGGTCTGGACTAGTCTCTCAAGCACTTCATTGATGACGGAAGTGAGTGTACGGGGCGGTAGTCGTTTAGCTCAGTTCTTAGAGCTGTTCTTGGAGACCAGGAACAATGGTGGCCCTCTTGAAGCATGTGGGGAACAGCAAGCGGGGATAAGGATTAAGATTGAATGTCCGTAAACACACCAAGCAGCTGGGTCTGGCGCATTGCTCTGAGGACGCGGCTGGGAATGCCGTCATGGGCCTGCAAGCTCTTGCGGGGTAAACACGTTAAATGTTTTTACTCACCCGTGCAGTGAAGGAGAGCCCGCCAGTTTTGGTAGGGCGTGTCAGGTGGCACTGTATTGGTCCTCAAAGCGGGCAAAAAAGTTTTTAGCACTGTCGGGAGCAAGACATTCCTGGTCCGCGACGGGGCTGGGTTTTCTTTTTTGTAGTCCAGTGATTGACTGTGACCCTTGCCAATACCTCTTGTGTCTGAGCTGTTGAATTGCCGACTCCGATTTTGTCTCTGTACTGAGACTTAGCCTGTTTGATTGCTTGCGGAGAGAATAGCTAACACTGTTATGTATTCCGGTCATGCGTCGGGTCACCTTGCCCTGGTTAAAAGCAGTGGTTTCGCGCTTTCAGTTGTCACGCGAATGCTGCCGTCATCCACTGGTTTCTGGTTGGGAATGTGTTTTATCGTTGCTGTGGGTACGACATCGTCAATGCACTTCCTAATGAACTCGCTCACCGAATCAGCATAAAATTCGTCAATATTGTTGTTGGACGCGATGCGGAACATATTCCATCCGCTGTGATCGAAGCAGTCTTGAAGCGTGGATTCAGATTGGTCGCCACGGTTGAACAACCTGAGCGCGGAGAGCTTGTTGTTTGAGTTTCTGTTGTAGGCGGAATCAAACAAAATGGAGTGTGGTCAGCTTTTCCTGACAAGGGGGCGGGGAGAGGGGCCTTATAAGCGTCGCGGAAATTAGTATAAAATGTCTAGAGTTTTATCCAGCCCCTGGTAGCACAATCGATATTGCTGATAGGAATTTAGGGAGTTTTGTTTTTTAGATTGAGAGAGACCGAGGGAGAGAGAGCAAGGGAGAGAGAGCGAGAGAGACCGAGGGAGAGAGAGCAAAGGAGAGAGAGCGAGAGAGGGAGAGGGACAGAGAGAACAGGGGAGAGATTAAGAAGAAGAAGAGAGAGAACAATGAACTACAGGACAAAATAAAAACCCTCCAACCCAAAAAGGCCTTTGGTGTTGATGGTATCCTCAATTAAATGATAAAATATACAGACAACAAATTCCAATTGGCTAAACTAAAACTCTTTAACATCATCCTCAGCTCTGGCATCTTCCCCAATATTTGGAACCAAGGACTGATCACCCCAATCCACAAAAGTGGAGACAAATTTGACCCCAATACTATCGTGGGATATGCGTCAACAGCAACCTTGGGAAAATCCTCTGCATTATCATTAACAGCAGACTCGTACATTTCCTCAGTGAAAACAATGTACTGAGCAAATGTCAAATTGGCTTTTTTACCAAATTATCGTACGACAGACCACGTATTCACCTTGCACACCCTAATTGACAAACTAACAAACCAAAACAAAGGCAAAGTCTTCTCATGCTTTGTTAATTGCTATGTTAAACTCAGTTTGGCATGAGGGTCTGCTATACAAATTGATAGAAAGTGGTGTTTGGGGAACATACGACATTATAAAATCCATGTACACAAAACAACAAGTGTACGGTTAAAATAGGCAAAACACACACATTTCTTCCCACAGGGACGTGGGGTGAGACAGGGATGCAGCTTAAGCCCCACCCTCTTCAACATATATATCACGGCCTCACCCTACTAGGATCTGAAGTCAAATGTCTACTGTTTTCTGATGATCTGGTGCTTCTGTCACCAACCAAGTATGGCCTACAGCAGCACCTAGATCTTCTGCACAGATTCTGTCAGACCTGGGCCCTGACAATAAATCTCAGTACGACCAAAATAATGGTGTTCCAAAAAAGGTCCAATCGCCAGGATCACAAATACAAATTTAATCTAGACACCGTTGCCCTAGAGCACACAAAAAACGATACATACCTCGGCCTAAACATCAGCACCACAGGTAACTTCCACAAAGCTGTGAACGATCTGAGAGACAAGTAACATAAAATTCGACATACCAATTAGGACCTGGTTGAAAATACTTGAATCAGTTATAGAACTCATTGCCCTTTATGGTTGTGAGGTCTGGGGTCCGCTCACCAACCAAGAATTCACAAAATGGGACAAATATCAAATTGAGAATTCTGCAAAAATATCCTCTCTGTACAACGTTTGAGTTTGAGTTTATTATATTTTTTTACAGGGACAGTGCACATTAGTTAACGTTTCAGTAAAAGTGCCGGTTTTATCCAGCCGGCTAATTTTCAACCGCAGTCCCTGGGCAGGTTATTAACGTAAAACACKAAATAATGCATGCAGAGCAGAATTAGGCCAATACCTGCTAATGATCAAAATCCAGAAAAGAGCCTTTAAAATCTACAATCACCAAAAAGAAACCAATTCCCAAACCTTCCATAACAAAGCCATCAACTACAGAGAGATGGACCTGGAGAAGAGTCCCCTTAGCAAGTTGATACTGGGGCTCTGTTCACAAACACAAACAGACCCCACAGAGCCCCAGGACAGTAACACAACTAGATCCAACCAGTCAACGGCTGTTAGCTTTCGGCCCTAATGCAGCTGCCAGCAGAGCCTGGCTCCTAATTCCTAACTCATTTAATTGTACATTAATATAGACATCATTAAACTTTCACTTTATCCTGTAACTAAATTTATAAAAAGGGAAGGCAGATGGGACACAGAGTGCATTGCGGAAAGTATTATCAGACCGCCCTTGACTTTTTTCCACATTGGTTATGGTTGACAGGCCTTAATTGCTGATAAAATAAGTGGTTGTTTTCCCCCCTCAAATCTAGCAAAACAACAATACCGCCGTAATGAGAAAAAGCAAAAACGATTAGTTTATTTATTCAAAAATAAACTGAATTTATGACATTTGTCACATAAGTATTCAGGACCTTTAACTCAGACTGTGTGAAGCCAACCGTGTGGGAGCTGATTACAGCCCTCGAGTTCTTACTGTGGGTTGATTGCTAAATCAGGAGCTTGGCACAAATGTAGTTGTGGGGAGATTGTGCTCCCATTCTTCTCCTGCAGATCCTTCAAAGCTCTAGTCAGGGTTGGATGGGGAGGGTCGCGTTGCAACGGCTATTTCGAGGGTCTCTCCCAGAGATGTTCCGATCGGGTCTAAAGCCGGCCCTGGCTGGGCCAATCAAGGACAGTTTGCAAAACTTCCTCGCGTCCATTCTGTGGGTCTGTGTGCTTGGGGTTGGTGACTTGATGGAGAGGTGAAACCATTGCCACCAGTCTGAGGTCTCTGACACTCTGGAGCATTGTTTTCATCAAAGGATATCTCGTTTGTACTCTTCGTCATCTTCCCTTGATCCCTTACTAGTCTCCCAGTCCCTGGCTGCTGAACAGCCCTCGACAGCATGATGAATGCCGACAACCCCCGACCACCGCCGCATGCTATCAGTCAACCGTAGAAGATGGTGCCAGGGTGCTCCCGAAGATGGTGACGGCTTGGCTTCCAGGCAAAGAGGTTCAAGTCTTGGTTTCAAACCAGAGAATTCTGTTTCTCATGGTCTGAGAGATCTTTTAGGGTGCCTTGTGGCAGAACTCCAAACAAGGGAATGTCATGTGCCTTTTAAGCTGAGGAGTGGCTTCCACTAAGCCACTAAGCATAAAAATTCTGAATTTGGGTGGAAGTGCGGCCAGAGATGGTTTCGTGTCCCTTCTGGAAGGTTCTCGCCATCTCACAGAGGAACGCTGGAGGCCTGTCAGGAGTGACCATAGGCTTCTGTCAACCTCTGACCAAAGGTCCTTCTCCCCCGATTGCGCCAATTTGGCCGGGCAGACAGCTCGTAGTAAGAATCTTTGGTGGGGTGTCAAACTTCTTACACTTAAAGAATAATGGAATGTCCACTATGTTCTTGCCCGCGCAATGTTTCAAGTAAATTTTTTTGGAAGCCATTCCCGACAGATCTGTGCCTGCAACACAATTTAGTCTCCGGAGCTCAAGGCGGACAAGTTCCTTCGAGCTTCATTCGATTGGTTTTTGCTCTTACCAGTTGCACTGTCAAAAGCTGTGGACCGTCAATATAGAATGGTGTGTGTGGCCCTTCCAAATGCAAGTGTGCCAATTAATTGAATTTACCACAGGCCGGACTCCAAACGGCTAAGTTGTAGGAAACATAAAGGAGATCAATTTAAAAACCCAGGATTTCACAGGAGTTTCAATTGTCGAGTCCTCAGAGCAAAGGGCTCGAACACTCGCTTCAGAACGTAATAAGGCATTTCAGTTTGATGCATTGTGCAGAACATGTTCTAAAAAACGTTTTTTATTTGTGCATTATGGTATTGTGTGGAGATTGATGAGGTAACTTCCTTTAATTTAATCCATTTAGAACATAACGTAACAAAATGGTGGAAAAGGGGAAGGGGTTCTGAATACTTTCTATGCACTGTATAAGCTTACTAGACAACGAAGTAGCGATATAGTCAAGCAGATGAGCATAACTGTCACTCGCAGGTGGAACCGTGATCGAAGGAACACCGCAGATAAACAGGCTGATTGTCTTAGACAACACTCCACCGGCTAAATTATGCGCGCCCCGAAAGTGAAAAGCATCGTCGTCCATGCAGGCCCACCCTGAAATTCATTTTCCCTATGAATCTCTCAATAACGCGTCTACACCCCCACTCAAATTCTTCATGAATGGAACCAGCCCACTGTCAAGTGATTGGTTGAAGGGGCTTCAACTCACCTTCCGTCAGGGTGTCCCTTTTTGAGGCTCGTCGGATACGATTATTTCCCTATCCTGCGTTTAATTGGCCCACCCCGCTGACGGTTTGATTGCCCACGCCTCGCCCGCGGCGGCGAGCTAGCACCTGTTATCCGGAGCGGATGCCGTACCTTGCTCGCAGTGTTGATCTGACGCTCCGCCCCGCCTGCCGGGGGCGGGCTCCCGTTGTGAAGTTCTGGCGCCACCCCGCACGAGTTATTGCACAATCCTGACAAGACCTGCGAAGAGGCCGAGTGATTAGAGCGAGCCACACTACACCTTATAGCGCTGACCTTAGTGACTAGTTAGAGTGGACAGACCAACCCCGGTTATTATTGCATATGTAATCCCTGGCCAGTTATTGCGTATAACTTCGCAGTCCACTAAATTGACTAATGCAGTTAACCCAGGACACTAATGGGACTCTGATATGGAAATAGAGGTTTTTGTATGTGCCATTTGATTATTCACCCTTTCAACCAATCAGCTCTCCTTAACCAGAACCCCTCACCCGTCCCTATTACTATCGGAGGCGCCCTGGAAAATTAGGATTAAAAACATAGGTATCGCTGGTGACTAAGAGAAATCTGACTGTGTTATATCATGTCTAGTGTAATTAGTACCGAAACATATCTACTAACTAAATTCCATGATTAGAGCCATAGTTTAACGTTGGATAGTCCACAAATTTAAACTGGGCAGTAGTTAAAAGAATCTAGTCATAAAACGCAAAAGCTTAAAACAGTGAATAGTCGATAGCAGTAGTGATAAAATAGTGGGAAAATCAGTGTATGACCGTATCTGAATATGTTATCGGAATAGTATTAATCAACTAGCAGTACGTGAAAATAGGTATGAGTAATAGCAGTAGTAATAGACTTAGTGAAATTACTTAGTAAATAACTACGCAAGACTTAGTGGCATTTAAATTAAAGCTGGTTAATTCCAATTAGTAGCAGTAGCGGATAATACTAGTTACTAGTAATATGTTATGCATAGTAGGATAAATGACATCAGACCGTATACTGATCTAATGAGCAAAGTAGCCATTAGTAAGGTTGAGCTTATAAGGCAGTAGGCAATCATGCAAATAGTAAACAGTCAAGCTGGGTAAACGTAAATAGTGGGTAATAGTAATAGTGAAGCAGTAGTAGTATTTGTGTAAAGTAATCGGAGTGTTAATAGTAATAATAACGTAGTAGTAGTGGTAGGAAATAATAGTGCGTAATCAGTAATAATACGACTAATTAACTTTAACCTCTACATCGAGGTTTGTAAACTGAGCACACGACAGGCACTTCGGCGGAGATATTTACCTGAGCTGTGAGTCATACTAATAATTACTAATTCATTTACTTTACCATCCTTGCTGCTAAATTATTAACTATACACCTAATTTACTGTTAGCCAACTAACTACTAACTATTCATTGACTATTAACCACTATTACTTTTCCACTACAGCTGCTACTATTATTACTATTACACTATTACTTTACCAACTACTACTAACTATTGATCAACATTCCGATATTACTTTTATCCAAACATATAGAACTACTGCTACTATTCACTATTACCACTATTACTTTACCACTACGAGCTATTGGCTCATTGGCTAGCTGCTTAATTGCCATGAACTATTACTGCTACGCTATTTAACTTCACTCAACTATTTATCAATTACCATACTGCTGACTCATTACTATTATCGCTACTAGCTACTAATATTACACTATTATCACTACTGCTCATTACATTACTACTATTACTACTCGCTATTCACTACCTACTATTTTCACTACTGCTATAGTTACTAATTCCGCACTATTGCTACTACTCATTCCCACTATTATGTATCGATATACTGCTATGACTATCACTACTGGCCTTATGACTATCACTACTGGCATGAGGCTATCACTACTGGCTATGAGATTATTGTCACTATATAACTATTAGACATATACAGTCAGTTCTATTTCACCAACACCTGTGTGTTTCCTCCACCTCTTCATGGATAGGGTTGAAGTTCTGAGAGGATTTGTGAAAATAATCCAGCACAAAAAAAAACCCTACTTCCATATCACCAATTAAGTCTCTGATTAGCTTATCCACTGCTTTACAATGCAATAACCCTGGGTCTGTGCCGCTAATAGCCTAATGCTATATTTACTGTGATGGTTCCTCTCGGTCCAGGTCTTGTCAGGGAGGTTGGCAATAATCGTGCGGCGGCCAGGCACGGGGACGGCCCGCCCCTGGACGCTCAGAATCAACCTGAGCAACTCCGTTTTAACCGGAGATGCTAGCTCGCCGCGCCCCCGAAGCCCAGCGACCAATAAGGACACCCTGACGAGGTGAGTTGAAGCACTTCACCAATCACTGACAGTGGGCCTGGTCCATTCATGAAGAAGAAGTGGGGGTGTTGACGTATTGAGATTCATAGGGAAAAAATGATTTCAGGTGGCTGCATGGAGACGGATTGCTTTCACTTCGGGAGAGCAATAATTAGGGTGGAGTGTTTGTCGTAAGAAATAGTGTTGGGTGTTCTTCGAGTCTCCAGAGTTTCCCACCTGCGAGTCGAAGTTATGTTATCTCTGAATATATTGATAACTTGTTTGTCCTAGTAAAAGCTTATACCAGTGCCATTCGAAGAAACGTATTCAGGAACCCTTCCCTTTTCCCACATTCTGTTACGTTATGGATTCGTAAAATGGATTAAATAAAGAAAGTCCGCAAATCAATCACACAACATTAGCCGCCAATATGAAAGATAAAAAAAAACGTTTTTTAGAAATGTTTGCAAATGCATAAACTGAAATGCCTTATGTTACGCCTAGTGTCAGGACCCTTTGCTCTGAGACTCCGAAATTGAACTCCTGTGGCATCCTGTTTTTAAATTGGATCATACTTGATATGGTTTGCTACAACTTGGTTGGAGTCCGCCTTTTTGGTGGTAATTTTCCAATTAATTGGATCCATGAGTTTTGGAAAAGGCAACACCACCTGTTCTATATAGGGGTTCTCACTAGTTTGTGATCAGTGGCATGTAAGTAGCAAAGACAAAATCAATTGAGGTCGAGAGGAGATGTCGTAGAAGCTCCGAGAGCTAAATTGGGTTAGGCACTATGTATCTTGGGAATGGTTTCCAAAAAATTTCTGAAACATTTGAAGGGGACCAAGAACATAGTGGACTCCACGTTATCGTTAAGTGGGAAGAGAGTTTGGAAACCACCAAGATTCTTACTAGAGCTGGTCTGCCCGCCAAATGAGCAATCGGGGGAGAAGGACGTTGTCAGAGACGTGACCATGAAACCTAATGGTCACGACTCTGACAGAGCTCCCAGCGTTCCTCTGTGGAGATGGGAAGAACCTTCCAGAAAGGCCACGCATCGCTCTGCAGCACTCCACAATCATACATTTATAATGTTAGTGCTAGAGGACAGCCACTCCTGCAGGTAAAGGCGCCAATGAATATAGGAGCTTGCCAACAAGGCATACTCCAAAAGATCTCCGTCAGCGGATGGAGAACACAGATTCTCTGGTCTGAACACCAAGATTGAATCGCTCGTTTGGCTGAATGCGCAAAGCGCACATCTGGAGGCAACCTGGCACCTACAACCTCTTTAACGGTGAATGCATGGGGGTGGTGGTTGTGGCAGCATCATGCATGTGAGGATGTTTTTCAGGCAAGCAAGGGACTGGGAGACTAGTAGAGGATCAAGGGAAAGATGAACGAAGCAGGTCACGAGATATCCTTGATGAAACATCTCCAGAGTGCTCAGGACCTTAGACTGGGGAATGGTTCACCGTTCCATCAAGTCAAATCAACACCCAAGCAACAGCCAAATGAGCCGGAGTTTCTTGAATGTATTAGAATATGGCCCAGCTCAGAGAGCCAGGCTGGAAGCCGCGATCGGACATATCTGGAGAGACCTGAAAAATAGCCGGTGAAGCGACCCTCCCCATTTCCAACCCTGACTGGGCTATGAAAGGTCTGTGCAGAGAAAGAATGGGAGAAAACTCCCAAATACAATTTGTGCAAGCTTGTAGCATCATACCAAGTAGACCTCGAGGCTTGTAAATCGCTACCTAAAAGTGCTTCAGACAAAGTCTGAAAAGGGTCCTGACATACTATGTAAATGTCATAATTCAGTTTATTTTGAATAAATAAATAAGTTTTTGCTTTTTATTACGGGGTATTAGGTGTGTAGATTGCGGGGGGAAAAAAAACAATATATTTAGAATAGGCTTGTACATAAAAATGTTGGGAAATAAGTCGAAGGGGTCTGACATACTTCCGAAAGGCACTGTCTGTGTCCCATCTGCCTTGTCCCTTTTATAAGGGAAAATTAAGAAAATGGTCATAGAGAATGATAAGAAGGTGGCTGGTGGCCGAAAGGCCAGTATTAGCATGGGAGCCGACATTCTGAGGCCTTCCACCATGTTTATGTACGGCAACTGGGTGAGATAATCCAACTTCATGCTGAATCCCTCCTGGTGACATCTGTTGGAGTCAGGGCCCAACTGGGTCATCAGGAGGGATAGCCAAATTGTGAAAAATGAAATTGACTACTGTTCAAATTGGATTGCGCTGCCCTTGGGTTCACAAATGCAAGATGATTCCTATCTCTAGGTCAGGGTTGTAGATTGAATTGTGGGTGATTGACGATTATGTTGGTGCCGACTAGTGGTTAAGCAAATTACCGCCGTGATACGATGCTAATGCTGTCTCTTTCCCTTGCAGCCCTACGCTTCCAGGCCGAGAGAGTTCTTGCGCAAGATGCTGAATGTGGGAACGGAAGGCTATGCGGGTTCACAGTGGAGGTCAGGACTGCTCTGGGCAGAGAATACGGCATGGTGATAGACCTGGGCAGAGGTGAGAAGACCACAGAACAGCTTCTCACAACTAAGCCCATCAATAGAGGCCAGAGTGTAGCTTCGAGTCGGGGAGAAACATGCCCTAACATCAGTGGTGCACTATGTGTCATAATATCCCACAGGGATATTCGTTCCACTTCAGGGATGGCATTTGTGTTGGATCGAGTGGACATGGCACTCTTTTTTCAAATCGCGTGAACCTCCACATGTGCCTGGGTATTCATATACAACCCACTTTGCCCTTCTTAATAAAACCAGTCTCTATTTCTTTGAGTGGTTAAATCCTCTGTCTCTCTCTCTAGACACTCACCGGCGAGGACATTGCAGAATCATCTAGGTGAACGAGGGCGCTCGCCACTAGGTCGCAGGGAGAGAATCCGGGGCGACAAGTAAGACTCCTAGCAGTGCGTGATATCACAAGTCGAACAGGGTGCATTCAGTCCTTTTAACATGGTAGGGCTATTGATGTTTCCCAAGGGCTTTAAATCAGCCCATGGAGGATTTGAAATGGTGGTGAACCCAGGGAAACACAACGCAAGATCAAATTCTGTACCACGTCAAGAATTAACATGTACGTGCACAGGTTTCTATCAGCGTACAGTGCATTGTTAAGTGGACTGGCATGAACTCATTGATTTTAGCATCAGCTGGTAGGGGGCTGTCTCATAGTCGAGAAATTCGGGATAGGGAAAAATGTGTGGGCTGGGGGGGATAACTAGAATCGAATAATTATTCCTAAAACTTGGTGAACAATTCCATTCCACACACCAACAAGTTACAACACTGTCCCACGAGTTTATTGCCCGTAATTAAGAGGCACACACAACAATGTCTGAATCCCTCGACAGGAGAACGGGGGGTTGAGAACAGTGGATCGCACTATAAAGCCCCACCCATCCTTCTGACACACATAAATTGACTAGCAACGATGCAGACACCCACGCGACCACTTGAAGGCGGTTGGCAATATGTTAAAACGAGATAGTGAGTTCTGCTACATGGTGGGGGCTACGTGGGAGATTGCACTGCCTAGGGTTCACAAACCAAGTTAGTGAACAATGAGGTTTTTCCCAACTGATTCGGACGCGTCACAACACCTTTTAACCTCCGGCTACAGAGACTCGATCAGACTCGGGGCCCACGTGCATCGAGCCCCACCCGCTAACAGAGGCCAAGGACAAAAAATCAAATTACACCAAAAATCATAGGCCGTTTCCAGAAAAGTTTCGCAGAAAGACCGGCGCGAGGCACACACATTCCTCACAAAGTGAAGCAGACCACCGCGCCACAGCACCGAGAGCACAGAGCACCACGATTCCAAATACCGAATCGGCAAACATCAAACGCAAACCACGAGGCTAGAACGTTACCCACAAAGCTGGGAACATCTGAGAGAACATAGTAACATAAAAGATTCGACATACCAATTAGGACCATTGGTTAGAAAAACTGAATCATTATATAGAACTATAAGGCCCTTATTAGTTGAGGTCGGGTCCGCTCCACCACCAAGATATCACAAAATGGACAAATTCAACGAGACAATCATCGCCAAAAATAAAGCCTCTCTGTTACAGTTAGAGTTTGAGTTTATTTATTTCCTTTACAGGCAGTGCACGCATTAGTTTAACGTTATCAGTAAAAGTATGGGTATATCATCAGGCCCGTCTAATAATTCTAACCGCAAGCCCGGGCATGGTTAGTTAACGTCGAAACACAAAATAATGCATGCAGAGCAGAATTAGGGCCAATACCTGCAATGATCACCAAATCCAGAAAAGAGCCTTTAAATCTACAATCACCAAAAAGAAACACCAATTCACCAAACCTTCCATAACAAAGCCATCAACTACAGAGAGATGGACCTGGAAAAGTCCCCTGACGAAGTTGATACATGGGGCCGTCAGCAAACACAAACAACCACAAGCCCAAGGCGAAGAACAGCAAGCCTACAGTACAACATAGATCACAGAAAAAAAAAACGAAAAGACTGAACAAACTGGAAAGAATAAATAAAAACAAGAGCAAACTAGAACCTGCTATTGTCCCTAAACAGAGAGAACACAGTCGGCGAATAAGCCGAACCAACAGTGACTACCCAAGACTAAGGAAAGCTTTGCACGTATGACAGACACCGAGCGAGCAAGCCTAGCTTATTGAGCAAAGCCGCCATAGGCAGACCGGCTCTCTCAAGAGAAGACAGGCTATGGCACAAACGCGCACCAAAAGGGGAACCTGACAGCTGCCTCCTAACCTCTAGCCGAAATTAGACATATTAGAGACACAAATTCCTCAAGAATACACAGACCAGCAAAGAATCGAAAGACAAAACCCAATTGAATAACTCCCAT
>NC_036863.1:2960515-2965950 GCF_002910315.2 Salvelinus sp. IW2-2015
AATCATGAGAAAAAAAAAAGATAATTACTTGACACATTGGAAAGAATTAAATACAAAAAGAGCAAACTTAGAATGCTGTATTTGTCCCTAAACAGAGAGAACACAGTGGCAGAATACCTGACCACAGATGACCTGACCCAAACTTAAGGAAAGCTTTGACCTATGTACAGACTCAGTGAGCATAGCCTTGCTATTGAGAAAGGCCGCCATAGGCAGACCTGGCTCTCAAGAGAAGACAGGCTATGACAAACTGCCCACAAAATGAGTGGAAACGAAGCTGCACTTCCTAACTCCTGCCAAATGTATGACCAATTAGAAGACACATATTCCCTCAGATTACACAGACCACAAAGAATCGAAAACAAACCCAATTTTGATAAACTCCCATATCTATTGGGTGAAATACCACAGCGTGCCATCACAGCAGCAAGATTGTTGACCTGTGCCACAAGAAAAGGGCAACCAGTGAAGAACAAACACCATTGTAAAGCTACCCATATTTATGTTTATTATTTTCCCCTTTGCACATCGTTACAGCACTGTATATATGCATAATATGACATTTGTAATGTCTTTATTCTTTGGAACTTCTGTGAGTGTAATGTTTACTGTCATTTTTATTGTTTATTTCACATCTATTGGGTGAAATACCACAGCGTGCCATCACAGCAGCAAGATTTGTGACCTGTTGCCACAAGAAAAGGGCAACCAGTGAAGAACAAACACCATTGTAAATGCTACCCATATTTATGTTTATTTATTTTCCCCTTTGCACATCGTTACAGCACTGTATATATGCATAATATGACATTTGTAATGTCTTTATTCTTTTGGAACTTCTGTGAGTGTAATGTTTACTGTTCATTTTTATTGTTTATTTCACTTTTGTATATTATCTACTTCACTTGCTTTGGCAATGTTAACATATGTTTCTCATGCCAATAAAGCCCCTTGAATTTAATTTAATTGAATTGAGAGAGAGAGCGAGAGAGAGAGCAGGGGAGAGATTAAGAGGAAGAGAGAGAGAGAGTGCGTGGGAGGCATGCAGCATATCCCTCTACAATTAAAAGCCTCTCTCTCTCCTTTCGATCCCTCTCTCTCTGTGCTGTGACGTTTTCTTCAAATCCTGATGCCCTCCCCCTTGCGTCGTGCCGCTATCTGCGAATATCGTCAGGATAATTATTCGCTCAGAGGCATCTGAGGCACAAGCATCTGCCTCTCCTTCTGTTGACCTCTAGTCCCCCTCCTCCTCTTTCTCCTCCTCCTCCTCCTCCTCTTTCTCCTCCTCCTCCTGCTGCCTTCTCTAGCCTGTTCTACCTTCCTACTCCTCAGATTCACTACCTTCAACAGAGTCTTGATCAACTAAACATGCATGCATTGACTTTCTTAGAATGAGAAAGAAAGGTAGATAGAACAGTAGATGGATGATATAGAGGGGAAGTGAAAGAGAGAAAGAGAAAGAGAGAGAGGGCAGGCAGACTGTATGGAGAGAGAATGATGAATGCGAAAAGGCTTTCATATTCAAAAGGAAGATTGAAATGGGAACTTATCAGGGTGCCACTTTTCTATCTCTTTAACACTAGGGACACACTCCATGCTTGTGTGTGCCACCGGTCTGTCACACCAATATGATTGGTCCCTAAACATGATCCCTTTTTTCTAGGTGTCTGGTGATCCTTCCCCCTTAATGCAGTTTCAGCCACTCAGGAGTCAGGAGGGTAGAGACACCTCCTAGCATTTCCCTGCAGGAAGGTATATGTTCTAGATCTGTGGCTCTAGATGTAGGAAACAGCTGAGGAATTCTCAGTCACGTTAACAGCCATCGACTTGTAGACACACCCTAGGCTTACGGTGACTCAATATCACCATCTGTACACTACATACAGTATTACCTGGTTCCAAGTACTGTTATGTATCAACATGAATTGAATCCTGTTCATTATGTAGACCTCTTGAATTTAGCTCCAACATCAGGGTGGCTATGTGACTGATTTAGTAGTTGTTTATATACAGAACATTAGAAGACAAGCATTATGCATCATTATGGGGAAAAAGCCCCAGCATTGTGAACATTATCAGCCAGAAGTCAGTCTCTGTCTGGTAGACGTCACCAAGCATGCAGAGCTCATCAACTGCTTAATTAGCAGCTCATAAAACGGGTGGGGAGATCAAATGACAAAATATTCATGATATACGTACATTAGACTAGTGAGAGGGGGATAGGCTCTCCAATGAGAGGGGGATAGGCTCTCCAATGAGAGGGGGATAGGCTCTTCTCTCTCAATGCAGCAGGGGGTATAGGCTCTCAATGAGAGGGGGATGAATCTCAATGAGAGGGGGAATAGACTCTCCATGTTTAGAGGGGGGCCATTTAGGCGTCTCCAATTGAGAGGGGATAGGTCTCTCCTAAATGAGAGGGGGATTTAGGCCTCTCCCAATGAGGAGGGGGAATGAGCTCTCGCATTATGAGAAGGTGGATAGAACTCTCCAAATGGAGAGGGGGTATGGGCCTCTGCCAATGAGTTTGTGTGTTGTGTATTTATGGCTCTTTCCTATATGAGACCGTGCTATTGTTGTACCAGTTGACTCCTTCCAACACTTGAGAGGGGGATTTCATTTAGGCTTGCTACCCAATGAGAGGGGATCTATATGGCTCTCCAATGCGAGGGATAGATCTCAATGAGAGGGGGATTAGACTCTCCAATGAGAGGGGGATGACTCTTCAATGAGAGGGGGATAGGCTGCTCCAATGATGAGGGGACCTTAGGTCTCTTCAATTGAGTCAGGGATTTGGACTCTCCATCGAGAGGGAGGTGGCTTCTCCAAATGAGAGGTTGGGTATACTAAGGCTATCCATTTATCGAGAAGGCCAGACAGATAAGACTCTCAATGAGCAGAGATTCAGACGGGGACTAGGCTCTCCAATGAGAGGGGATAGGCTCGTCAATGAGTAAGGGGGATAGGCTCTTCAGATGAGAGGGAGGGATACGAACTCGATCCTGATTGAGGGGGGATGGCTCTTTGACAATGAGAGGGGGGAATAGGCCTCTCTAATTGACACGCTTTATTGCGGAGGACTGGCTCTCCATGAGAGAATGGGGCTTATATCGGCTTCTCTCAATAGAGGGGGATTTGCGTTGTCTGTTGTCAATGAGTGGGTGATAGGCTCTTCCAATGATTGGATTCTGGCAGAAGACGCGATTTGCCTACTCCTTCCACCAGCCTCTCCCCAATTGATCAGAGGTTTGGGATTAGGACTCTTCCAAATGTAGCAGGGGGGTATACTCGGCTCTGCACTCTATAGGAGAAGAGGGATCAGCTAATAACACTACTTCGCGCTCTCCCACTCCATACAAGTCTTTAGTATCCCGACACAAGGGATAGGCTCTCCAATGAGTAGGCGGGTTTGGAATAGGCTCTGGCTTCAGATGTAGTAGGGGTGGAGATAGGTGCGGATCTCCACTACCTGAGAGAGGGGGATAGGCTCTCCAATGAGATGGGGGATAATTTGGCTCTCTTCAATAAGAACGCACGAGGGGATTAATGGCTCTCACTAATGAGAGGCGGGTGTAGGCTCTCTTCTCAACAGAGGGGGTCATTCACGGCTCTCGCAACGTTTATTGAGCCAGGGGGGTTGGGCATCACTCTTCCATATGAGATGGGGGCTGGTGCTCTTCGAATGTAGAGGGGTGGGCTGGGGCTCTTTTGTCTACATGAAGAGGGGATTTGGCTCTTCAATGAGAGGGTGTGGCCACGGTTCATACAAGATTGGCTTCCGTCTCAATGAGAAAGGGGCTGTGGTCGACTTTTGTTTTTTTCCCAAGACGCGCCGCGATACGGTGCTCTTACTCATTGAGTAGCGGGAGAAGGTGGGCTCTCCAATGCAGAGGAGGGATGGGCTTTCCAGATGCTCCACTTCCCATGATTTGGTTTCAGTAATCCTCTCAATAAAAACAGGAGAGGCATGACATCCAAAGAAAGCGTGTAGGCACCAGATAATTGTTATGATAGGATTCACTGGGAAAATGAAGCAGGTCACAAGTTGCACAAAGCATTTTCAGTAAGAAAGACAGAAGGCAGGCATACATTTACATCTCCGATTATTGGTGATTTAATGACATCTCCACATTTGATCGACAACGGCTAGTTTCAGGATCTAATTTTTATAAAATTGATAACATCTAACTGCCAAAGAAATTCAACCAGCTTAGACTCTAATGTCATGTTAGAATTAATGCTTTATTCATGAGCGATAGCCTATTCCCCCAACAATAGTCTTAGGAAAATGAAATAGTAAGAAAAACTATTAATTTAACCAAAAAGAAGATAGTGAAACACAAAAAATAAATAGGCAATAAGCACAGAGAACTTAATAAAATGGAGATTTAACTAGGTATCTGTAAGTCAATAATGCAAGAATGTACGAGCTAGTTGAGTGGTGTGGATTGCGGTAATATTGTACAAGTGGGAAGAGAGACTTAAGTATGTATATGTGATTACACTGCCGATTTGCAGTTTTACCTTTACTTTTACTAAAAAGCCATGTAGAAAGGTCTCGTCCATTCTTTAAAAATCATATAAGGTACACTTAACAAACTGTGAAGAGACTCGGAATACTTAAAACAAAAAACTCAGAAAATCACATTGTATGATTTTTAAGTATTATTATTGCGATTTGTATTTGCAATTTATGACAATCCAGTAATTTGATCACCTACCAAACGTAGTTAATTCCGCTCTCACAGACGTGTTAGTCCTTTTCTTTTAAGAAGCCCTCCTGTTCTCCACACTCATTACCTGTATATGACACACTCGTACCAAATGTATAAAAGACACACTGCCACACATCAATAAACCAGTACAATCCAACCTCATCCACATATGGCCAAGACCAGGAGCTGTGTTTAAGCGACTTCAGGGATAGAAGCTCTGAATGACCTGCACAAGGATGGGATTGCTATCAGGACAATGTACGGCTAGCAGTGGTGGAGAAGGCAACAACTGTTTGGCGGCAATTAATTAGAATATGGAAGAAGTTCAAGATGACGGTCAATCACCCTCGGTCTGGGGCTGCCATAAAGCAAGATCTTACCTCAGGTGGGTGCAATCAATGTATCATGAGGACGGATGAGGGATCAGCAAAGAACTACACGGCAGGCACCTGTCAATGACCTGAAGAGAAGCTGTGACCACAGCCTCCAAAGAAAACCATTCAGTACCACACTACAGTCCGTCATTGGATTTAAAATCCTTTGCAGACGCACGCCAATGGTCCCCTTTCTGCTCAAGCGCCAGCGCATGTCCAGGCCCGTCTGACGTTTTTGCCAATGCCATCTAGGATATCCAGAGGAGGAACTGGGAGAAGGTCAGTGGTCTGAAATGAGACAAAAATATAACAGCTTTTTTGGTCTAAACTCACTCGCCGTGTTTGTACG
>NC_036863.1:2965975-2971107 GCF_002910315.2 Salvelinus sp. IW2-2015
TACAGGAAACGTATGATCTCTGTAATTGCAAACAAAGGTTTCTGTACCAAATTTTAAGTTCTGCTTTTCTGATGTATCAAATACTTATGTCATACAATAAAATGCAAATTAATTACTTAAAAATCATACAATGTGATTTTCTGGATTTTTGTTTTAGATTCCGTCTCCCACAGTTGAAGTGTACCTATGATAAAAATTACAGACCTCTACATGCTTTGTAAGTAGGAAAACCTGCAAAATCAGCAGTGTATCAAAAACTTGTTCTCCCCACTGTACATGTATGTAGGGGTAAAAGTGACTAGGCAATCAGGATAGATAATAAATAGAGTAGCAGCAGCGTATGTGGAGAGTGTGAAAGTGTGTCTATGAGTAAACTCTCTGTGGCTGGCATGAGCATGGGGGGGCATGGGTTCTGTTCTCCCTTGTCCTCCAGGCTGGCGTAGTGAAGGCTGTGCCCCCATGCGGCGCGTGGTGAGGGTGGGTGTGGGATGTAGTGTGAGAGGGAGTGGAAACCCCTTCACCTTGGGCTCAGAACAGAACAGCAGAGTGGCTCTGGGGAAAGGGAAAGACCAAGTGTGTTTCTCCTCTCCTCTCCTCTCCTCTCCTCTCCTCTCCTCTCAGAACTGCTGCAACTGCTGTGCACATCTGCCTCAATAGATCTGCTAGGCTGATTAAGGCTCCACATTTACGTAATTCTGAGTTCGGAAACGTGTCGCTGGTTCCAATTTTAATCAGGTTGTTGTGATGTAAAACGGCCTATGAGTCTGGGAGAATAGGATGTGTTTAAGTCGCTACAGTATTTCAGTACGCTCTCGTCTCTTTCAGCCTGTCTGGGTGTGTTGATTCATTATTTAGTTGGCCTCTTCCTCTGCTTCCGGCCCTCTCTGCCTGCCTCTGTAATGCAGTGGACTGGTAGTTTCTGTTTCAATACATGAGCCGTGACCGGTCCATTCATCTCCTTTTCCATTTGCCTAACACACAAACACGACACGAGCGAAATAACAGTGTGATGCAGGCCAGCAATCTGCACAGTGGAAATCAATAGCATGGGATCTAACATCTCTCCAGCCAAACAATATGAGTCAGAGCCTGAGGGGAATCAATACGGCCTGTAGGTGTTTGCCATAATGGGAGGCTTGCCTTTATTGGGAGGCATGCCTTTATTGGGAGGCAGTGGTGGTGTGTGTGTGTCTGTGTTTTTGGTTGTCTGTCAGTGGGTGAGTGCGGGTGTGTTTGGTCCTGCGTGTGTCTGTGTGTGTGTGTGTGTTTGGTCTTGTGTGTTTGGTCGTGTGTGTGTGTGTGTGTTTGGTTGTGTGGTTGTGTGTGTTTGGTTGTGTGGTTGTGTGCGTTTGTGGTGTGTGTGGGTTTGGTGTTGGGTGTCTTGTGTGAGGTTGAATTCGACTGGCGTGTTTTGGTTCCGTCTTGTCATAGGATTTTTAGGTTGTGAATCTCGCTGTGGGTCCCCTCGCTGATCATATTTTGTTAGTATTTAGTGCACACTGAGAAAGAGGCCAGTGTTCTTGGTGTAGCTGTGTGGTTATGTCCGTCCGTGCATAGTGATGGCGTCCGTGTGTCGTGTTTGGTTCCTATGGTCTGAAAGAAATATGTGTGTAAAAAAACAATCACATTTCACGGCCGCCTGTAATGTAACCCCCCACCACTACGAACATAGCAAAACACACACTACTACTACAGACACAACGCTTCACACATTTGGTATGATATCCTTCGAGTCGGGCCTTGGCTCTCCTGCGTTCAATTGAATGTATCTGTGGTTTGTACGATACCCGTCTATTGGTGGATGGTGGAGGTTGCTTGGTGTTGTTGTGTGCTTGTGTGGCTTTGGTTCGGAGCAGTGTGGACCTGAGTCGTGTTTGGATTGTGTGTGTGTCTGTATGTGGTTGTGTGTTTGGTTGATGTGTGTTGTGTCTTGGTGGTGTCGTGTTGTTTGTTTGTCTTGTATGTAGTTGCGTGTGGTGTGTGTAGTGTGGTTGTTGTGGGTGGCGATGGGTGTTCCAGTGAAGGGGCTCACATATGGGGGGTCGAGTGCACATCTGATAGCAGGACAGGGCTCCACTCCCAGCTACGGGGTTACCATAACAGTAATTCAATTGAGCCGGCGAGCCAAGGCCGCGATGGGACTTTACAAATGTGTGCAGGTGTGTCTGTAGTGTATGTGTTGTTTCTATGCTAGTGTGGGGTTGACATTACTAAGGCTGGCGAAATGTGATTGTTTTTTTTCTTCAGATAGGGGCAATTTGGAGACTCCTGCCTCTTTCCTCAGTGTCCAATAAATCATGATCAGGGGCAGGGGATTAATAATTGAGAGGCATCCCCTCCACCCAGTCTCCACTTCCCTCACCCAGCTCCACTCTCCCCTCCCCAGTCTCCACCACTCCCTCCCCAGTCGCCCCAGTCTCCCCTCCCCTCTCCCCTCCCCAGTCTCCCAGTCCCTCCTCCCCAGCTCCCCAGTCTCCACTCTCCCATCTCCACCAGTCTCCACATCTCCCCTCCCCAGTTCCCAGTCTCCCTCCTCCCAGTCTCCCCAGTCTCCACTCTCCCCTCCCACTCTCCACTCTCCCCTCCCCAGTCTCCCACTCTCCCCTCCCCATTCACTCTCCCCTCCCCATCTCCCAGTCTCCCTCTCCCTCCCCAACTCCACTCTCCCCTCCCATCTCCACTCTCCCCCTCCCCATCCTCGCCCAGTCTCCCCAGTCTCCACACTCTCCCCTCTCCCCTCCCCAGTCTCCACTCTCCCCTCCCCAAGTCTCCCAGTCTCGTCTTCCCCAGTCTCCCCCGTCTCCCTCTCTCCCCTTCTCCCCTCCCCGTCCCACTCTCCCCTCCCCCAGTCTCCACTCTCCCCTCCCCCAGTTCCCCCTCTCCCTCCACCCGGTCTCCACTCTCCCCTCCACCCCAGTCTCCCACCCTCTCCTCCACCCCGGTCTCGCACCTCTCCCCCTCCTCCCTGGTCTCCACTCTCCCCTCCACCCATGTTTCACCCTCTCCTCCACCCAGTCTCCACTCTCCCCTCCACCCAGTCTCCACTCTCCCCTCCACCCAGTCTCCACCCTCTCCTCCACCCAGTCTCCACCCTCTCCTCCACCCAGTCTCCACTCTCTCCGCTATTCTTCTGTTCTTGCAGGTGCTGTACTGTAATCAAAAGCTAATTAAGACACCAAATGTGTGCTACGCTCTGTGTGTGTGTGTGTGTGTGTGTGTGTGTGTGTGTGTGTGCATGCATGTGTTTTGCCCTGATTGGGACGAGGAGACACTCATTTAGCTGGGGGTGTGTGTGGGGGTGGAGGGTAGTGTGATGGATGCCAACCCAACAGGCCCATATTGGGAGTTCATGGTGATGATGTAATTAGCTCAATATGCTGCCTACCTCTGGCTTATGGGATCCCAGGCACTATGAAGACTGACTGGTGCCCCTGCCAGACTGAGTAGTACCTCTGCCAGACTGAGTGGTACCCCTGCCAGACTGAGTGGTACCCCTGCCAGACTGAGTGGTACCCCTGTCAGATTTCTGTCCTGCTCATAGTGGGACAATACGTTGTGCCCTCCAGACCCAGTTCAAATACAGATTATGCATATTGGACTGAATCAGGTGATGGCCAGCCTAGGGACATATGGTCTGGTATTGGCATTGGAAACAGGTGCCAGTCATCAATAAACCATGGTGAATGCCATATACCTCGTATCAAGTTATATTGCGTTCATAGCGTTTCCTGCAGGGTCTTTTATGGCTAGCTATGGCTACTGCATAGCTATAGCATGGCTTCAATTCAGGTAACCTATGCATTATCCATTCGGCATTATCCATCCAGCATTATCCATTCAGCATTATCCAGCAGTCGCTCAGTGAGTACCTTATTCTGAGAAACGTTCATACCTCACTTGCTTATAAGCGTAATCCTTTCATGGCTTTACGTGACTTCACTTTATTTTCTGATGTAGATTAGATTTTGCTTATGAATTGTGCAGGGTTCCCTTGCAAACAAGACCCTGGTCTAACAGTCATGGCTGGTAGAATGGCAGCTGTGTCACTATCAGGCTTCCATCATATTGACAGGGTACAGTTAGACTGTAGTCTCCATCACAGGGCTTTAAATACCCTAATATTAATAAAATAAAATCAAATTTATTTATATAGCCCTTCTTACATCAGCTGATATCTCAAAGTGCTGTACAGAAACCCAGCCTTAAACCCCAAACAGCAAGCAATGCAGGTGTAGAAGCACGGTGGCTAGGAAAAACTCCCTAGAAAGGCCAAAACCTAGGAAGAAACCTAGAGAGGAACCAGGCTATGAGGGGTGGCCAGTCCTCTTCTGGCTGTGCCGGGTGGAGATTATAACAGAACATGGCCAAGATGTTKAAATGTTCATAAATGACCAGCATGGTCAAATAATAATAATCACAGTAGTTGTCGAGGGTGTAAATGTCAGTTGGCTTTTCATAGCCGATCATTAAGAGTATCTCTACCGCTCCTGCGGTCTCTAGAGAGTTGAAACAGCAGGTCTGGGACAGGTAGCACGTCCGGTGAACAGGTCAGGGTTCCATAGCCGCAGGCAGAACAGTTGAAACTGGAGCAGCAGCACGGCCAGGTGGACTGGGGACAAATGTTAAGTCTCAATGCGCACTATAACCTTATATATACACAAATGATAATCTTACAATCAACTCACAATGATTAATAATTTAAGATTATGGCAAGCTTTTGCGGTTTCTCTACAGAGAACTTTTCATGGTCGTTATAGAGGCTGATGAGGTAGCACTCTATCACAACAGAGAGGAGTCTGAGAAAACCACGACGATGGCGAAATTACATGTTAAACTTGCCATGTCAAATAGAAACACTTCATAGGATCAGGATGTGGTTTGTATATAGCTTACATGTTGCGCCCAGTACAGGATGTCCTCATGTGGAAGTATCTAACGGTCTAATCACAAGAGTAGAATGGGAAGACGACTATTATGCAGACTAATGTATTACTCATCTCCTCTCCTCTCCTACTCCTCTCCTCTCCTCTCCTCTCCTCTCTCTTCCCTCCTTCCTCTCTCTTCCCTCTCCTCTCCTCTCCTCTCCTCTCCTCATCCTCTCCGCTCTCTCCTCTCCTCTCTTCCTCCCTCAG
>NC_036863.1:2978104-2989116 GCF_002910315.2 Salvelinus sp. IW2-2015
TCTCCTCTCCATTCACAACAGGATTCAGTTGGTAAGAGATAGACATTCAGTCCATACTAGGAATAGAATCTTCACCATCGATGTCTTACTCCAGCACAGAATATAAATCGTCAAAATAACATTTAAATTCAGAGCAATAAAAAAAATGAAATAATTTATCTGAGCAAACCAGAAATCTTCCAATAATTAAATTCAAGCAATAATTTAGGAGCGCTTGAAAACAATACATTGTGATGTTATAAATTACTATGGTAGATGACAGAACCAATCTATATTTTCAGACCGTCAGAGTATTAATCATTATTATTGTTTACTTTGTATATAAGGTTGTTCTTAACATGTCAATATGTATTTTAAAGTTTGTCAAGGACTCCGAATGAGGACTAAAAGAGATCCTAATAAAATAAAAATCAATCCTCTCCTCTCCTCCCCCCAACCCTTCACTCACTCTCTCTCTCTCTCTCTAACTCTCTCTCCCCTGTAATCTATTGTGACAGATTGTGGCCGGGAGGCTGCAGCAGGTGTAATCTAGGGTTGCGTGGCTCTGTGCTGCTATTTATGTGCCACGCCAGGCTGGGCTGGTATAGAGTGGTATAGAGAGGGCTGGCTGGGATAGAGTGGTATAGAGAGGGCTGGCTGGGATAGAGTGGTATAGAGAGGGCTGGCTGGGATAGAGTGGTATAGAGAGGGCTGGGATGGGGTTAGGTGCGGTGGGGCTGGGCAAGGGTGGGGTGGGTTCTGCACCACTCCTTAGGCAGTTGAAAGACTCCACAGCATATTCCATGCAGACTATTCCAACCTCTCCCTGTCCCTGTACTACTTACTGTATGTGTAAATACATTAAGACAGGGTCTTCCTGGCTGGCACTCTCCTGTAAAAGTGTGGATTTACACACTTTCTGAACTAGATAATGTATAGTCTMCTTTTGTTTGTTCAAAAAGCCATTTCTGGATGTTTGATACTTATGTTTATGATAAAAGTGAATCCTGGTGAGATAGCACAGTACTGTACATTAATGGACTCGCTCATTCTATAACTACTTATGGGAAAACCTCTTTCATCAAAGGTAACATGGGCAGATTGAATAAACTCAGCAAAAAAGAAACGTCCTCTCACTGTCAGCTGCGTTTATTTTCAGCGAACTTAACATGTGTAAATGTTTGTATGAACATAACAAGATTCAACAACTGAGACATAAACTGAACAAGTTCCACAGACATATGACTAACAGAAATGGAATAATGTGTCCCTGAACAAAGATGGGGTCAAAATCAAAAGTAACAGTCAGTATCTGGTGTGGCCACCAGCTGCATTAAGTACTGCAGTGCATCTCCTCCTCATGGACTGCACCAGATTTGCCAGTTCTTGCTGTGAGATGTTATCCCACTCTTCCACCAAGGCACCTGCAAGTTCCCGGACATTTCTGGGGGGAATGGCCCTAGCGCTCACCCTCTGATCCAACAGGTCCCAGACGTGCTCAATGGCCCCAAAAAGAGAAGAGAATTGGTTCGTGTCGGAAATTGGTAGGTCTGTTGGTTGTGTTGTGTGGTATGGTGCGTGTGTGTGTGTGTGTTTGGGTTGGTGCTTGTGTTATGTGGTTGTGTGGTCTGGTAGTGTGCTGTGGTGGTTGTGGTTGTGTGCTTGTGTGGCTTTGGTCGGATGAGTGTGGACGTTGAGTGTGTTTGGATCTGTGCTGGTGTGTCGTGTGTGGTTGTGTGGTTGTGGTGTTTTGGTTGATGTGTTTGGTTGTGTGCTTGTGTGTGTTTGGTTGTACGTGTTGTTTGGTTTGTGCTTGTGTGTGTTGGTGTGGTGTGTGTGTGTGTTGGTTGTGTGTGTGGTGGTCAGATGGGGTGTGGCTACCAGTGAAGGGGCTACACCATATGGGGGTGGTTCATCGATAGCAGGACAGGGCCTACACTCCCAGACCCAGGGGTGACCATAACAGAATTCAATTGAGACCGGGAGCACCAAGAGCCCGATGGCGACTTTACACAAAATGTGTGCAGGTGGTGTCTGTAGTGGTATGTGTGGGTTCTATGCTAGCTGTGGGGGTTGACATTACGAAGGCTGGCGTGAAATGTGATGTTTTTTTTCTCATCAGTTAGGGCAATTTGAGACTCCTGCCTCTTTCCCAGTGTCCAATAACCTACATGAGCAGCGGGCAGGGGATTAATAATGGAGAGGCATCCCCACCCAGTCTCCACTCTCCCCTCCCACCCAGTCTCCATCTCTCAACCTCCCCAGTCTCCTCCATCCTCACCCTCCCCAGTCTCCCCAAGTCGCCCCTCTCCCTCTCCCCTCCCCAGTCCTCCCCATCTCCTCCTCCCACGCTCCCCCAGTCTCCACTCTCCGCCTCCACCCAGTCTCACTCTCCCTCCCCAAGTCCTCCCCAGTCTCCCCTCCCAGTCTCACCCAAGTCCCTCCACTCTCACCCTCCCCACTCTCCCCTCCCTCCCCCAAGTCATCCACTCTCCTCGCCCAGTCTTCCACTCTCCACCCTCCCCCAGTCTCTCCCCCGCTCGTCCTCTCCCTCCCCGCCAATCTCCACTCTCACCCTCCCCATCTCCACTCTCCCCCTCCCCCCGTCCTCTGCCCAGTCTCCCCAGTCTCACACTCCCCCTCTCCCCTCCAACCAGTCTCCACTTCTCCCTCCCCAGTCCCCAGCCCCTCGTCTCCCCAGTCCGTCCCCCAGTCTCCCTCTTCCCCTCTCCCTCCCCGGTCTCCAACTCTCACCCTCCCCCAGTCTCCCACTCTCCCTCCCCAGTCCCCCTCTCCCTCCATCTCCGGTCTCCCTACTCCCCTCCACCCCAGTCTCCACCCTCTCCCCACCCCGGGTCTCGCACCTCCCTCCTCGCCGGTCTCCCACGACTCCCCTCCACCCATTTGTTCACCCCACCTCCTCCACCCCGATCTCCACTCTCCCCTCCACCCAGTCTCCACTCTCCCCTCCACCCAGTCTCCACCCTCTTCCTCCCAACCCAGTCTCCAACCACTCTCCGCCCACCGCAGTCCCTCACCACCCTCATCCGGCTATTCTCTGTATCTTGCAGGTGCGTACTGTAACAAAAGCTAATTAAGACACCAAAATGTGTGCTACGCCTGTGTGTGTGTGTGGTGTGTGTTGTGTGTGTGTGTGGTGCATGCCAGCGTTTGCCCTGAATGGGACGATGGCAGACAATCAGTTAGCGGGGGAGGGTGTGGGGTGGAAGGAGTGTGATGGATGCCAACCCAACCGGCCCACATGGACGTTCATGGTGAGGAGTAATATAGCTCAAATAAACTGCTGCCTACCTCCTGCTTATGGGACTCCCAGGCACTGAATGGAAGACTGACCTGGTGCCGCCTGCCAGACTGAAGTAAGTACCTCTGCCAGACTGAGTGTACCGCCAGACCTGAGTGGTACCCTCCAGACTGCGAGTGGTACCCCTCGTCAGATTTCTGTCCTGACTCAGGAGTGGGACAAACGTGTGCCCTCCCAGACCCAGTTCACACAATACAGAATTATGCCATCTTGGACTGCAATCAGGCTGATGGCACCAGCCTGACGGACCATCATTGGTCTAGGTACTGGGCATTCTGGAAACTAGGATGCCAGTCATCACTAAAACCATGGTGAAATGCCATATACGCGATCGAGCAAGGTTAGATTGCGTCATAGCGTTTCCCTGCAGGTTCTTTATGGCAGCTATGGCTTACTGGCCATAGCTACGTAGCATGGCTTCAATCTAGGTCCACTCTATGCATTATCCATGCTCGTGCCAATTACGCCTCGCCCCAGCAATCTCCCACAGTCAGCATTTAACCAGCAGTCCCGCTCAGTGAGTAACCTTAAATTCTGAGAAACGTTCATGACCTGCACTTTGCCTTATACAAGGCGTAATCCCTGTCCCAACTGGCTAACCTACTTCACTTTATTTTCTGAATGTTAGATTAGATTTGCTTATGAATTGGCAGGGTTCCCGCTTGCAAACAAGACCCTGGTCTAACAAGTCATGGCTGGTAAGAATGGCAGCCTGGTCACCTACATCAGGCTCGCATCATACTATGCCAGGGTAACAGTTAGAACTGTAGTCCGCTCCACTCACAGGGCTTTAAATGCTAAAGAACATACGAAATACAAACTCAATATTTATTTATAATAGCCCTCTTACCAATCAGCTGATCTCAAAGTGGCTGTACAGAAACCACAGCCTTAAAAACCCAAAAGCAGCAAGCAACTGCCACGGGAGAACACAGGTGGCTAGGAAAAACCCCTAAACAGGCCAAAACCTAAGCAAGAAAGGCTAGAGAGGAACCAAGGCTAGAGGGGCCAGTCCTCCCTGGCGTGCCGGGTGAGATGAATACACAGAACAGCGGCCAATGAGTTCAATATGTTCATAAACTGACACACAGCATAGGTCCAAATTACATAATTAATCACAGTAGCTGTTCGACGGTGCAGCAAGTCGCCAACCGTCAGGACTAAATTCAGTTGGCTTTTTTCATAGCCGATCATTTAAGAGTAGCTCTACCGCTCCGCTGTCCTCAGGAGAGTTTGAAAACAGCCAGGTCTGGGACAGGGTAGACGTCCGGTGAACCGGTCAGGAGTTCCATAGCCGCAGGCACGAAAACAGTTGAAACTGGAGCCGTCCAGCACGGCCAGGTGGAACGGGACAACCTAAGGAGTCCACATACCAGGTATGCCGAGGCATGGTCCTAAAGGCTCTAGGTCCTCCGAGCAGAGAGAAAAGAAAGAAGAGATAAAGCCCGAGAATTAGACGAGAAGCATAACTTAAATTCACACGAACACCGGAATACACACACACGCAAGAAGTACCCACGGCATATCACAAACTGCCACCTAAGACCCCCCTGAACCCATAAACGACTGGCAAGCATAAATCCTGGGAGCGAGACCAGCGGAGGGGCAGGAGACCCTGTGCCCCACTGATGGATACATGGGCCAAACAGAAGGCTATTACAACCCCACCCACGTTTGCGCAGGAGGACGCATCTATGTCCCTTACAGCCCCCACCCACCACTAAAGGAATCTTCAACCACCCAACTTCACCATCCTGAGACCAACGGCTGAGTAATAGCCCAAAAGATCTCCGCCACCGGCCACAACCCAAGGAAGGGGCGCCAACCAGACAGGAAGATCATGTCATGTGACTCAACCCACTCAACGTGAATGCCACCCTCCTAGGGACCGGCAATGGCAGAGGCACCAATAAGCCAGTGACGCGGCCCTCTGTAAACGGTTAGACGGCACGAGAATCTCAGTGAAGGACAGGGACGGGCCAGGCAAGAGACAGCAAGAGGCGGTTTCATTGCTCCAGAGCCGTATCCGTTCACCTTCACACTCCCCATGCCAGACTACACTCCTCATATGACCGACTGAAGAGGATGAGCTTCAGTAAAGACTTAAAAGTTGAAGACCGGACTGCGTCTCATCACATGGGCTAGGCAGACCATCTCCATAAAAAGGCAGCTCAATATGACAAGAAAGCCCTGCCCTCCAGCTTTTGCTTAGAACAATTCAGGAACAATTACGTAGGCCTACGGCTCTGGACCCGTAGCGTACGTGTACGGTCAACTGTACAGCAGGACAAAATCGGAAAAGATACGATAGGAGCAAGCCCATGTAATGCTTGTAAGGCTAGCAAATAAATACCCTGAAATCAGCCCCTGCCACTTAACAACAGGACAGCCAGGGTCGGGGAGGCTAGCACTGAGGAGTAATATGCATCACAATGTTTGGTTCTAAAAGTCAGCGACGTCCTAGCAAGCCGTGTTTCGCACTAACCTGAAGTTTATCTAGTGCTTTATCCGGGGTAGCTCCGAAGTAGAGCATATGCACGTATCTAACCTAGAAGTACCAAAAGCTGGATGCAAATTTCTGCATCAATGTTGTGGACAGAAAGTCTTCTGATTGCACATTTCACGTAGATGGAGAACAAGCTGTCCTGAACAAGTCGATATTTCTCAAAAGAGAAGATCAGGGTCCAGAGTAACCAGCCGAGTCGTCCATTACACAGTTTAAGTTGAGATACTTACAACCATCAAGAATAATGTGCATATTCAACAGAAGAAATCTCTTGTTCTGGCCCACAGATCAAGCATCTCTGTGTTTGTCCGAGTTTAAAAGTAGACAAGTTTCAGCCACCACCTATCCTTAGATCTGAAACACAGGCTTCTAGCGAGGCAATTGAGCGCTTCCATGTATGCAGTGAAATGACGGTCTGTGTGTCCATCTCGCATAGCAGTGAAAGTTAACATTATGTTCCGAATGGACACCACCAAGAGGTAAAATATAATAGTGAAAACAACTACGTGGTCCTAAAAACGGAACCTTGAGGAACACACCCGGAACTTTACAGTTGATTTGTCAGAGGACCAAACCCATCACAGGAGACAACCTGATACTTTCGACAGATAAGATCAGACAAGGCCAGAACTTGTCCGTAGGACCAATTGTGGGTAAGTCCGCACTCTCTCCCAAAAGAAATGATGGTGATCGATGGTTGTCCAAACGCAACCACATCAAGGCTAGGAGCACACAAGGACAGATGCCAGAGCCGGTCTGACGCCATTAAAAGGTACCTTAACCGACCTTCACAAGTGCAGTCCTCATGCATGACATCGGGTTAAAACCACGACTGAAAAGCATTTCGTAACATGTGGTTGTCTCTCAAAGGAAGGCAAGTGATTGCTGCGCAATCACGTTCAAAATCTTTTTGAGAGGAATCGAAGATTCGATACTAGGCCAGATCAGTTTTTAATAATTTTCCTTGGGTCCATCGGTTTTGGCTTATTTCAGGCAGGCTTATTACTGCCAGTCTTTTAGGTGAGTTAGGTGACACACCTGTGATTAGAGAGACGTTTATTATGTATCAACATAGGAGGGCCACCCGCACAGGTAGGCAGCTCTTTTCAGTAGCTTACGTTGGAAATAGGGTCCAGTAGGCATGCTTGGAAGGTTTAAAGGCCCTGATTATTTTCATCAATGTGTCACAGAGATATAGTAACTGAAAACACACGTGAGTCGTACTCTCCTTGAACTAGGTCCTGGCAGAGTTGTGCAACTCCAGACAACCCTGAGCTTTGCGAGGAATACGCTGATCTTAAAGAGAGTCCCCGTAATTTTGCTTCGCTAATGATCATGACTTTACTCATCAAAAGAACGTCATGATTATTACGCACATCAAGACTGTCCCCATGTTCCCACTTTCTCCGCTGTTCCTCTCTGGTCTTTGATTGCTGATTACCGAGGCCGCGCATAGGGATATTTCCCCTGTGCACCCGCTCCCACTACTGTTGTCTGTGCCTTTACCTGTGGGTTGTGTGTGGGTGTGTTGTGGTGTGGTGTTTGTGTGGTGGTGTTGGTTTGTGTTGGGTTGTGTGTGTGTGTGTGTGTGTGTGTGTGTGGTTGTGTGGTGTTGTGTGTGTGTGTGTGGGAAGCTGGCAATCAGGGAGTGGTTGGCACAATTGTCCCTGAAGATGCTTTACATACCTCTCGACAGTCATGGGCAGCTGGTGAGAACAGCAAAGCCACCTTCCTTCAGTGTGCACGTGTGCGCGTGGCGTAAAAGAATGAGTACCATGGCTAAAGGCTAAGGTTAAAGAAAGTGCGATGTATCTTTCTCATTTCATTGTTCCTGAATATTAGCCAGCTCTCCGGATACAATACTCCGATGGCTATAGGTCACATGAATCTCACCATGGCAGCTTTATTGCAAGGTTCTCTCTACAGAGACTGTTTCCATGGTCGTATAGACAGCGGCTGACATGACGCGTAGCCCTCTATCACACAGAGAGGAAGTCGGAGCAACCACGACGATAGGGCGAAATTACACTTTAAACTGCCATGTCCAAAATAGAAACATCATAGGATCAGGATGTGGTTTGATATCAGCTTCTACACATGTTGCCAGTACCCAGTAAGCACGGGAGTCCTCCAAATGGGCAGATCTAAGCGGTCTAATCAAAGAGAGAAATGGGAGCAGACTATCATGAAGACTATGTATTATCTCCTCTCCCTCCTCATCTCTCCTCTCCTCATCCTCTCCTCTCCTCTCCTCTCCTCCCTCTCCCTCCTCTCCCTCCTCTCCCTCCCTCTCCTCTCTCCTCCTCATCCTTCATCTCACTCTCCTCTCGTCCCTCTCCAGCACAACCAGGCATTCAGCTCTGAAAGAGGAAGACACATTCAGTTCCAAACTAGGAAGAAGCATCTCAAACCACGGACTGTCCTACTCCAGCACAGAAGAATCATCGTCAAATACCATTTTAAATCAGAGCCACAATAAAAAAAACTGAAAAATTAATCTGAGCAAACACAGGAAAATCTTCCAAAACTAAATTCAACGGCAAGAATTTAGAGCGCTTGAAAACAATAACAGTGTGAGGTTACTCAAAATTAACCTAGGAGAGGACAGAACCAATCGATATTCAGCCGTCAGAACGAGTAATCAAGTATTATGTTACTGTGTATAAAGTTGTTCTTAACACATTCATATTATTTTAAAAGTTTGTCAACGGACTCCGACATGACGGACTGAAAGAACCTAATACAAATAAACAATCCCATCCTCTCTCTCCCCCCCAACCCTTCACTCACTCTCATCTCTCTCCCTAGACTCTCTCCTCCCACACTGTAATCTAGTGTGACAGATTGTGGCCGGGAGCTGCAGCAGGTGGTATCTAGGGGCGGGGTGGCACTGGTGCTGCCATTTATCGTGCCACGACCAGGCGGGCGGTATAAGAGTGGTATAGACGAGCGGCCTGGCTGGAAAGTGGTAAGACGAGGCTGGCTGGACTATAAGTGGTATAGAGAGGGCTGGCTGGGAGAGAGTGGTATCAGAGAGGGCTGGCTGGATTAGAGTGGTACCCGAGAGCTGGGCGGGTATAGATGGTAGAACACGAGAGGGCTGGGACGGTATAGAGGGTAGACGAGAGGGCCTCGGCTGGACATACGGAGTGGTATATGAGAGGGCTGGCTGGAATAAGTGGATATCAGAGAGGCGCTGGACGGAAAAGAGTGGTACAAGAGATGCGGCTGGCGGATCGACGTTGGTAACGCGAGGGCTGGGCTGTAAAGAGTGGTATACGAGAGGGCTGGCTGTATAAGTGGTATAGAGACGGGCTGGCTGGAAAGAGTGTATAGAGAGGGCTGGGCATGGTATACGAGTGGTAACGAGAAGGCTGGCTGGTATAGAGTGGTAATCGAGAGGGCATAGGCTAGTAAGAGGGTATAGAAAGAGGGCGGCGGTATAGACGTGGTCATACGAGAGGGCTGGGGCTGTATAGGCATGGTAATAGAGAGAGGGCTGGGCTGGTACAAAGAGTGGTATAGAGAGGCGCGGCCTGGGAATAGAGGGATAGCAGAGGCGGCCTGGTATAGAGATATAGAGAGGGCTGGCTGGGATAGAGGTTACTAGAGAGGGCTGGGCTGGATAATGAGTGTAAGAGCAGGGCTTGGCTGGATATACGAGTGGTATAACGAGAGGGCTGGGCTGGTAATAAGAGTGGCTAAGCGAAGGCTGGCTGGTATACGCATGGTAATAAGGGGCTGCCTGGTATAAGAGTGGTAATCAGAGAGGGCTGCTGGATAGAGTGGTATACGAGAGGGCCTGGCTGGGAATAGAGGTGGTATCAGAGCGGGCTGGCTGGGATAGAGTGGTATAGAGAGGCGGGACTGGTAGGTGCGGTGGGGCTGACAAGGGTGGGGTGCCTCTGCACCACTCCTTAGGCACGTTGCAAAGACTACCACAGCATATTCCATGCAGACTAGCCAGACCTCCTCCCTGTCCCTAGTCCTACTTACTGTAATTGTACAATACATAAAAGGCTCTTCCTGGCTGGCACCGTCTCCTAGTAAAAGTGTGGATCGTACAACACTTCTGACTAGATACATGTATACGCTGCTTTTTTTGTTCAAAAAGCCATATCTGGATGTTTGATACTTATGTTTTTATGCCCTAAAGCAGTGCAATCCTGGAGAAAGCACAGGTACACTGTACATTAATGACCTCGCTCATTCTATCAACACTTATGGAAACACTCTTTCATCAAAGGGAAATCGGGCAGAATGACAAAACTCCAAGCAAAGAAAAGAAAGCGTCCCTCTCACTGTCAGCTGCGTTATTTCAGCGAACTTCACACGTGTAAATTTAGCTGAACATAACCGATCACCAACTGAGAACCTAAACACTGAAAACAAGTGCCACCAGACATAATACTAACCCAGAAATTGGACATACATGTGTCCCGACACACAAAGATTGGGTCAAAATCACAAGTACCACAGTCAGTAATCTGGTAGTGGCCACCAGCGCATACAGACTCGCAGGCAATCTCCCCCTCAGGACCCTGACCACGCAACGCTTGCCCAGTTCTGCTGTGAGATGTATCCCACTCTTCCACCAAGGCACCTGCCAAGTCCGCAGGACATTTCTGCGGGGACATGGCCCAGCGCCACCCTCTGATCCAACCAGTCCAGCGCTGCTCAACTGGGATTGAGAGCGGCTCTTCGCTGGCCATGGCAGCAACACCTGACATCCCGTCTGCAGGAAATCACACGACACAAACCGAGCAGAATGGCTGTGGGCATGTCCATGCTGGAGGGTCTGTCAAGGATGAGCCTCAGGACAGGGTACCACATGAAGTAGAGGACTGTCTCTTGTAACCAGACAGCATTGAGATGCCTGCAATGACAACAAGCTCAGGTCCATGATGGCCTCGGGTGACACACGCCCCAGCCCCCATGCGGACCCTCCACCTCCAAAACGATCCCGCTACAAAGTACTAGCTCGGTAACGCCAATACTCCTTCAATGATAACCGGGAACGCCACCACACGCCCGGTGAGACAAACCCTATGCGCCCGCAGGAAGACGCCACTTTTTGCCAGTGCCTGTCTGGTCGCCGCAACGGGGGTTTGTGCCCATCAGGCACGATCGTTGCCGTGATGTCTGGTCGGAGGACTCTGCTACAACGAGCCTCCCCAAGCCCCAGTCCAGCCTCTCTCAACCTAG
>NC_036863.1:2989141-2991090 GCF_002910315.2 Salvelinus sp. IW2-2015
CCTATTGCGGACAGTCTGAGCACTGATGGAGGGAATGTGCATTCCTGGTGTAACTCGGGCAGTTGTTGTTGTCATCCTGTACTTGTCCCTCAGGTGTGATYTTCGGATGTACCGATCCTGTGCAGGTGTTGTTACATGTGGTCTGCCACTGCGAGGACAATCAGCTGTCCGTCCTGTCTCCCTGTAGTGCTGTCTTAGGCGTCTCACAGTACGGACATTGCAATTTATTGCCCTGGCCACATCTGCAGTCCTCCTTGCAGCATGCCTAAGGCACATTCACGCAGATGAGCAGGGACCCTGGGCATCTTTATTTTGGTGTTTTTCAGAGTCAGTAGAAAGGCCTCTTTAGTGTCCTAAAGTTTTCATAACTTAACTGTGTCTAACGATCTTCCACATGTGCATGTTCCTGAATTGTTTATGCTTCATTGAACAAACATGGGAAACAGTGTTTAACCCCTTTACAATGAAGATCTGTGAAGTTATTTGGATTTTTACGAATTATCTTTGAAAGACAGGGTCCTGAATAAAGGACGTTTCTTTTTTTGCTGAGTTTACATAGCAGCTGGAGGGGTGTGTGGAACTGAACTGACACAGTTTTATGGCTCCACTGAACCYCGTGCTCTGCGATGGAATGTGAAAAGCAAGTATCAGCACTTTTCTGCTCGGCTCTAGAAAAAAAAGGCTCAAACAAAACAGTATGCATCTCTCCCCCCTCAGGCTGTCCCTGGCTGGCCAATGACAGGCTCCTCCCGCCCTGCTAGGTTGTTCATCTCTTGCCAGCCTTGAGAGTGAAAGGCGTAATCAGCTGAATTACTGGAAGTTATCTGTCTCAATCAATTAGGTCTTACAGGGAGAGCCGTGTAACTCCTCCCACTGAAACTCTMACCAATCCCAAAGGCTATAGGGAGGGAGGGGATTCAAGTCGGTCGCAGAGCACAGAACCTGTTTTCCTGCTTTACAGGGTAGAGGCAGACAGGCAGGCAAACTCATAGGCAATGCCCTCAGACTCTGTCAAACAGATACAACCCACTCACTCCAAGTCCTAAACGGTGCTGTGTACATACTGTAACTGGCTATACACCCAAACTGACTGACTGACTGAAGATGTACAAACACACAGGCTCCTATAATAGACACACACAAACCTACTGAAAGCAGGCCACATGCACCCAAAAAACAGTGTGCAGAAAACTGTGTGGAACTCAAGGATATCCTTGAAAAAATACATATACTGTATTATATATGCATGGGGACTGTGGTCAGTACTTAGACAAATCAAAAGCTAATGGATGGCTGGGGCCATCACTGGGGCCAAGCTTCCTGCCATCCAGGTCAGTACCACAGTCCCCATGATAGTAATAATAATAATAGTAATAATAATAATTTATTCAGCTTTTATAGCACTTCTCATTTACAAAAATAATCTCAAAGTGCTTGAAAAAAACAAAACAAAAAAACCCCATCAAATTAAATTTTCACTAAGTGCACAAACATTAAGAACACCTTCTCCTTCCATTACCTAGACTGACCGTGATGTCAGTCGTTAAGAGGGCACGACAAAACCTATTCCCCCTGAGGAGACTGAAATGATTTGGCATGGGTCCTCAGATCCTCAAAATGTTCTACAGCCGCACCATCGAGAGCATCCTGACCGGTTGCTTCACTGCCTGGTATGGCAACTGCACGGCCTCCGACAGCAAGGCACTACAGAGGGTAGTGCGAACGGCCCATTACATCACTGGGGCCAAGCTTCCTGCCATCCAGGACCWCTATACCAGGCAGTGTGAGAGGAAGGCCCTAAAAATTGTCAAAGACTCCAGCCACCCTAATCATTGACTGTTCGGTACCGGAACGCCAAATCTAGGTCCAAGAGGCTTCTAAACAGCTTCTCCCCCAAGCCATAAGACTCCTGAACATCAAATCAAATGGCTACCCAGACTATTTGCATT